>NW_026896061.1:0-199273 GCF_033153095.1 Gastrolobium bilobum
TGTGTGCTTCAAGCTTCTTTTTAATTCCTTTCCCCAGCATTTTGTTGGCTGATTCTACCAAACCGTTGGATTGTGGGTGTTCTACGGCAGAAAAGTGGTGTCGTATGTGCAGGCTGCTTATTAATTCGTGGAACTTGGCATCGGTGAATTGAGTGCCGTTATCCATGATAACTTCCCCGGGAATGCCAAAACGGTAAATGATGCTTCTCCAGAAGAACCTTCTTGCTTTTTGAGAGGTTATAGTCGCCAAGGGTTCTGCTTCTACCCACTTGGTAAAATAGTCGATAGCGACCATCAGCCATTGAACCCGCCCAGCTGCCATAGGGAAGAGACCCAGAATGTCGATGCCCCACTTGTAGAAGGGCCATGGTGAGGTGATTGATGTTAACTCTTCTGGCGGTGCTCTATGTATGTCGGCGAACCTCTGACATTTTTCGCACTTTTTGACGTGTTCATGGGCGTCACGTTCCATGGTTGGCCAATAAAATCCAGCTCTCAACGCCTTCTTTGCTAGTGAGTGACCGCCCATGTGATGGCCGTTGATTCCTTCATGGATTTCTTCTAACACGTATGGAACATCAGTGGGATTCAAACATTTCAAGAGTGGGGTTGAAAGTCCACGCTTGTACAACCGCCCTTGTACTATGCAGAAGTGGGCGCTTCTACGAATTATCTTTCTAGCATCTTTCTGGTCGGGAGGCACGGCCCCTTCAGCTAAATAATTGACAATGGGCGTGATCCAGGTTTCTTCAGTGGCTCCAGGGGCTGTCTCTGAGATACTCATGACTATGCACGGGTTTGGCATACTCTGCTGGACTATAGAACGGTTGTTGCCTGGGCTTTTAGTGCTTGCCAGCTTGGACAAAATGTCCGCCCGGGTATTTTCAGTACGCCGGATATGTTCCACCTCGACACTTTCAAAACCTCCAATTAGCTCTCTGACTTTTTCTAAGTATTTGCACATCAGTGGTCCTTTGGCTTGGTACTCGCCGGAGATCTGAAATGTCACTAGCTGGGAGTCACTAAAGACTTTGAGGCGTTGGGCCCCCATTTCCTTTGCTTGGATCAGACCAGCTATAATGGCCTCATTTTCCGCCTGGTTATTTGTGGTGTTGAAATCAAATGATAAAGAATGCTCGATAGCCACGCCATCCGGATTTTCTATTATCATCCCTGCACCGGAGCCTTTGGCGTTTGACGAGCCATCTACGTATAGTTTCCATGCTTCTGATAACGGCGTTCCCATGGCTTGGTTCTTGGGCGGGGAAAGTTGCGTCATTTCTGCAATGAAGTCAGTGAGTGCTTGAGCTTTGATGGCAGTTCTAGGCTCATAGGTGATCTGATACTCAGACAGCTCGATCGCCCACGACATCATCCTTCCAGCCAAGTCAGGTTTGTGCAGGACTTGGCGAATTGGTTGGTTGGTCCTGACGGTGATTGGATGGCACTGGAAGTACGGTCTTAAACGCCGCGTGGCAAAGATAAGCGTTAAAGCTACCTTTTCCACCTGTTGGTATCGAAGCTCTGCTCCTTGTAGAACCTTACTGATGAAATAGACAGGTTTTTGTCCTTCCTTTGTTTTTTGACAAGGGCTGCATTGATCGCCTCGGTACCTACGACAAGATACAAATACAGCATTTCTCCATCGTCTGGTTTGGCGAGTACCGGTGGGCAAGAGAGCGCCTCTTTGAATTCCTGGAAGGCGTTCTCACATTCTTCTGACCACCGAAAGGCGGTTCTTTTTTTGAGTAAGCCAAAGAGAGGGAGCAATTTGTGAGCTGAATTGGCCAAAAAACGAGTGAGAGCTACTAACCTTCCTGTCAGTTGCTGAACTTCCTTAATTGTTTGTGGGCTTCGCATTTCAATCACCGCCTTGCACTTATCAGGATTGACCTCAATGCCTTGCTCAGTGAGCATAAATCCTAGGAATTTGCCCGCGGGAACTCCGAAGGCGCATTTGCTGGGATTCAAACACATGTTGAATTTTCTGAGTCTTTCAAATACTCCTTGTAGGTCAGTCAAATGTTGTTCCGACGTTCTTGATTTAGCGATCATGTCATCAATGTATACTTCGATGCAATTGCCAATCAGGTCTCTGAATACTTCATTCATCATCCTTTGGTAAGTGGCCTCAGCATTCTTTAGACCGAAGGGCATCATTGTATAACAGTAATTGGCGTTCTGAGTGATGAACGTCGTTTTGTCTTGGTCTTCTTCAAGAAGCGGAATCTGATTATAACCTGAATATGCGTCAATGAATGACAGTATTTTGAATCCGGATGCGTTGTCGACCAACTGATCAATGCTAGGAAAAGGGTAAGCATCCTTTGGACAGACTTTGTTTAGGTCGGTGTAGTCAACGCACATTCTCCATGCGCCGTTTGGTTTTTTAACCAATATTGGGTTGGATAACCAAGTTGTGTACTTTATTTCCCTGATGAACCCGGTGGCGTGGAGCCTTTTGACTTCTTCATCAATCACCCTCTGGCGGTCGGGACCGAATTTTCTCTTTTTCTGGGCGACTGGCTTGGCTTTGGGATCCACCGACAAACGGTGGCAGCAAACGTCTGGATTGATACCCGGCATGTCGGAAGGCTTCCATGCGAACAAATCTTTGTTATCCTTGAGCAACTTGATTAACTTGCATTTCATTTCGGGGTCGATGGTGGCCCCGATGGTTGTTGTTTGATGATCCGCATCTCTTAATACAACATGTTCCAACGCCCCATCAGGCGTGGGTCTGTCATGTTCCACGCGCGGATCATCTCTGGCATCAAATTCTATCAAAAAACATTGGTCATGCTCCTTTGTCTCCTCGCCTGGATTTCTTTCGGCTGGCGAGGTCACCCTCTGTTTGGGCGCCCTTTCATCATTGAAACTAGCTTTGGCCATTGGCCGCAAGGATATGTTGTAGCAGCTTCGGGCTATCGCCTGGTCTCCCCGCACCTTGGCGACTTTGTTGTCACGGGCAACGAACTTCATTGCCAAGTGGGGGTGTGAGATGCTTGCCTCGAAGGCAGCGAACATCCTTCTACCAAGAATGGCGTTGTAAGCTGATGGGGTGTCGAGCACCAAAAACTGGATGTCTGCGGATCGTGAGGTGGGCGGCGTTCCAAGGGAAAGTCGCAAGGTAATCACTCCCAGTGGCTTTGTGGTGGTAGCATTGAAACCTGAGAGTTCACCTGTAACAGGAGTTAAACTATCAACAGTAAATCCTAACGCTTTAAAGCATGGTAAAAACAAAATGTCGGCTGAGCTGCCGTGGTCAATAAAAATGCGATTAACGCCGAAGTTGGCGATTATAGCTTGAATGACGAGTGGATCGTCATGTCCAGGGAGGACATCGCCCAAATCGCTGCTGTCCCAAACAATTTGAGGTCTGGTTGGACCAGGGTTGTTCTTTGTTTTGCTAATGACTTTGCCAGCGACCGCCAGACACTGCTTCAAGTGTTTCTTTCTGGCGTTCGCTGTCTCTCCTCCTCCGCTCAGTCCGCCTGAAATCATGTTTATCACTTTGTGCTTCACCGCGGCTGAGTCTTCGTCCACTTCTTCACGCCTCCCTCTGCGGTTTGGGCTTGCTTGCGCTCTGCGATTCCTGGGGGAATCCTCTCTCCTGTCACGGTTGTAGAAGGGTCTAGAGCCAGAATGATTCGTTCTTCTTCTTTCAGGCGATTTGCTGCGCTCACGATATCGCCTTCCTGTTCCAGAAGGGCGTGTGTCGTCTCCTCCTCGCCTCTGCGCTCTGCCTTTGATGAGTTCATCAATTTCGTCTTTGAGGTGCCTGCACTGCTCAGTGTTATGACCGTTGCTGCGATGGAACTTGCAGTACATGATGTTTTTTTTAGGCGGGTTCTGAGGCTGCTGGGTGCTCTTGGATTCTTCCTTATACTCCGTTTGTAGGACGGCGTGTGTCTGACGACCTGATGTGTCGCGCCCAGAAGGGCGGTTTGAATATTTGGCCGGTTTGTTTCCTTTCTTACTTTCTTCCATTTGGTTCTTCTGTTTACTGACTGTCTTTTCTTGACTGTGGGCGTCATCAACTCGGCTTCCTTTGTACTCTTCGATTCGCATGTACTCCTGGGCCACCTTCTTGACTTCTTCCAGGTCAGTGATCTCATGGCGGGCGAGCTCGTACGCGAACGCACCCTGTCGCAAGCCCGAAAGAAGTATATGTACCTGTACTTTGGGGTCCAGGCCTTATACCTGTAGGGCCTCCTTATCAAAGTGGTCTAAAAAGGACCTGAGGGACTCGCCCGGCTGCTGGCGTATTTTTTCTAGAGAGTGGACAGATTTTGGCACAGGGCGACTGGTTGCAAAGTGAGACTGAAACTTGCTTGCCAACTCGTCCCATGAAGCGATACTACCAGTTGGTAGGGTTGTGTACCATGTTAAAGCTCGCCCCCTAAGTAGCGTGGGGAAAGTTTTGCACATGAGGGTCTGTTTCACCATGGAGAGTCATTGCGCCTCAAATTTCTGGATCCATTCAAAAGGATCGGCATATCCAACATATGTGGCGATATTGGAGGGTCCTTTAAAACCAAGGGGTATGGGTGTTAACCGGAGGATATCAGTCAGGGGTTTGTTGCGCCCCGATGTATGAGTTGGCGTGACTCGTATATTGTTGTTTCGGGCGGGACGGTCTGTTTGTGGTTGAGGGGCTTCAACAGAGTAGGAGAGGGCCGGGGCGTGATTGAAAGGCTGTTGGGCGACATACGGTTGTTGACCCTGGTTTTGATAGGACACTTGGTGCAGCGGGATGGCCGGATTCTAGGGTTGGGCAGCGTAACCATGGAAAGGAAAACCAGTTGGGTAAAGTTGAGGGAAAATGGCGTATGGTCCCATAGGGAACGGGGTGACCATTGGTGCTCGGTAATCGTTGTGCATGGCTACTGGTAGACTTTGGGCTGGTTGTGGGCGATGGGCTCGTGGGACGGGAATGACCGGTGGGGCAATAGTGTGGAAAGGCATTCCAAAACGAACTCCTGGGGGCGGGGGTTGGTCTTGTGCCAAGTTTTCCCCTTGCATTTCACGCATAGGTGCGCGATAATTCAACTGTGCTATTCTGGGTTCGACTGCTTGCATTAGTGGACCGACATATTGTAATACAGGTTGGAGCATCTCGCCGGGGGGTCTCTCGGCTGGGGCTGAATGCATCGATGGCGGGGAATTTGAACGTATTGTTCGTACATGACCGTCAGGAGTAACAGCCCTGGTTTGTTCCTCTCTTCTGGTTGTGACAACCATGTTTGTTATCAAAACGTAATACACGTCTTGTGGATCTTTGGTAGGAGAATGGGACTAGAAGTTTATAGTTTCCCACAGACGGCGCCAATGTACCGTTCAGTTCTGTGAGCCCACTATGTACCCTTGAGGGTAATGTTATTATATGGATTACACCACTAGCTAAGGTAAAGACCAGGCTAGAAGGTATAGTTCCAAGAGGTAGCAAGCTGATATCAATGGCAGATAAATAACAAGAGTATAACTTGGAAGTAAATGGGCATAACAACAGTACATAAAAGATATCTGGTGGTGTGCCCCCTGAAGGCTATTTATAAGGAAGATGATGCGGGTTGGTGAGGTGGGGGTCAACCCTTCTTGGGGTGCACACCCATGATGGCAGTGTTAGGCGTGGTTGGCGCTGCCACAATGGCAGTGCTGCAACCACTGCACCCGGCGATGTCATCCCTGAACAAAGGGGCAGGTTCCTTTGCAGTGCTTATGGCGACTGCCTTTATCGGTTAATGTCCCGAAGTGGGACATTTTGGTGTATCTCTTGGACGTGCTGCAGTCTTGGAGACCGTGAGGGTCTACATCAGCCTTAAGGGCTGACGCGGAACAAGGCTCAGGGTTGGGCTTGAGTAACTGGGCCAGCTGAGGGTTGGGCCTGAGTAATTGGGCCACTCCAGTACTTGGACCATCCAGAACAGGGATCAAAAGTGCACTTAAGAAAAAAAAAATACAAAAGTTAGTGAATAAGATATTTGTAATAGAAGATATGAAGGGTCTGTATTCTAGTGTGAGACTTGATACCTTCTTTTTACACTAAAAAATGATTTCCATGAGATATATAAGTTCATAAAAATTGATTAATGCTTTGTTTAGTTACTTTATTAATTTAATTTAGTTTAGGTATGGTATCGATTGCTACCTCGTAGATGGGGTTTCTTGTATTTTTGTGTGTGTGTGTGTGTATTTTTATGATATAAGATTACATGAATTTTTTAAATTATTGAATTATTTTTGAGTCATTTATATTCAGAAAGGTGATGACTACTTAAAGATTCTTTGTCCAGATTCGCATGATGAAAAGACAATATCCGGAGACCAAAACACTCACCATTAGCTAATTTAAGCTGAGACTATGTTATGATCATCAAGTTTGATTTTATTTTGACTCTTTCTTGTAGTTAAAGCGTGCTACACTTTGGTTTTCATGATCAAAGGTCTATAATTTTTGGCAATAGTTTAAAGTTTGTGATTTGGGTTAGAATGGCAAAGTCTTTCCGTTAGAAATATCTTTATTTTATTTAACCATTAGGTAAAATGAAATATGACATCCATTAAAGGGATTGATGATGAAAACAGCTTGATGATGAATATCAAGACCAAACTTGCATGCACATGAAGCAAGGGCCATGTAGTTGTGATTTTACCTAATTTAGCAATTTATTTTTTTGTTGTGATTGAGTTGAATAGACTAAAATGTACGTAAAAAAAGGTACACTATGGAATTTGGGCTGACAATGGCAATTTTGTAAATAATCTAATAATTCTTCTGCCATTTTTTATCTGGATTGTGAGAGAGGAGCTGCTGAGGCGAGTTGTGGACCGTTGGATGGAATTCAGAATTGGATGGACAACAAGCTAGTAGGGATTTTGTGCTTTCAACGTGTTAAATAGGAATTTTTTGTTGAAGTCAGAGGAGTTAGTTTTAGTTTTCGTTTTAGTTTTAGTTTTTGATTTTTCCAGTTTTACAAGTTTACTTTTTCACACGTTTCCGGTTCTCTAGTTTTTGTATTAAGCACATGCAAGAACTCGATTCTTGGAGGAGTCCAAGAGCAAGCCAATTTCAAGCTTTGTAACTCTGATTAGATTTTCATTACCTGCACTTTGTAGATCGACTTAATGGTCTGTAAATCTTCACTTTTACCTTCTGTTTTCTGATTTTAGAGAGTAATGAACATGTTTCTTTTCATTATGATTTTCTTGGTTATATTTTCTCTTAACATGCATTGCTAATTTTCTTTATAGAATTATGAAGGAAATGAAAAGTACCTATTTCATAATCTGACTTGTAGTGCATATTCTTAATGTTTGATTAGTGAAACTTTCTTGGTTTGAGTTCCATGGGAATGGGCTTAACAATTCTTCCATGAACTTATATTAAGAAATTTGAGTTTATGAATTTCATTAATTAAAGATTCCAAGTTTAGGAATAATCTGGAAAAGAATTTGATTATAAGTCATAACTGATTGATTCAAGATTAAGGGATTAGTAGGAATTAATTTTAGAACTGAATTTGGGAAAATTTAGTTAAGTTCTAAAAAAAATCAAATTCCATTAAGATAGTTGCTACAACAGTTAAAACGCAGACATGAAACTTTTAAGGGAAAGTCATTGAAATCAGAATTCTAGAGTTTTAATCTTGATTCTTACTCATTTGAAAGTTTTCTGACCATTCTTGGTTTAGTTTACATTTTAGAAATTACATTTTTCAAGCAATCACATTTACCTTCAAGAAAACTGAAAAAAGAATAAATAAAAGAAATTGAATTTCACAGAAAAACGATACTTGAATTCTTTTTGGATTCTATACTTTTACATTACCAACAGGCCACTCTATTAGGAAAAAATATTGAAAATGGCACAACAGGAGGAAAAAATTTGTGTAATATGAATGTTTTAAAAAACATAAAACAATAAGCAATTCAACATGAAAACAAGAAATAAATTTGAGCCCAAGGGTTATCCTCATTTCCTTAAAATATTTTGTTCTCTCTATGAAGCCCAAAAATAATGGATAATCGTCTCTATAAAATAAATTACCTCTCTTGCAATTGGCAGAACTACCACCACAAAAGCTCCTTCAAACACAACAAATTAGTTGAATGATCAACGTAGCCTAAAGGTAACTCATGACCATTCCCCTTGAAATTTCATGATTTTAGCTTGTTTGAGTCATTAAATAGGGAAGCTTTGATTATTCAAGTTAAGCGTTGATAATCTATGCATAATAAGTGTTAATGAACTTCTGTTTGTGGAGTTATTGTACTCAAAATCGTGGGAGGACCTTTAAAATGGAGATTATACAGAAACTGCATGAGTTTCTGCATTCTGTCTGATAAGTATTCGAATACTTTTCGTGGAGTATTCGAATACTCATCAGTAGGTAGTCGAATACTCATCAAGGAGTGTTGGATACTTTTCTGGAAATGAAAGTATTCGAATACCTTAGTAAAAGTATTCGGATACTTGGTAATATTCGAATACTTATCGGGGTGTATTCGGATACCTTGTGCTATTCGGATACTGTAGTAAAAGTATTCGAATACTTTGTGGTATTCGAATAATTTAGTGAAAATATTGGGATACTTTCTAGGGACTTGGAGTATTCGAATACTCATCGAGGAGTATTCGAATAATTCTGGCAGATTGAGCCTAAAATCACTTAAAACAAGTTGGAAAACCTTAAAAACTATGTAGAACCTTAATGGAACTTTGGGCTATGAATATTAATGATATTTCTGGTATGAACAGACTGTGACCTTGCTGTTTGGTGACCCGGAGTTTTTAGCTTGAGATTGATTGATCTGTTGCTTGTTCCATCGACCTCCATGAGAGGGTGGTTTATATGCATGGTATGCTTTTATGAAATGAGATATGCATTGATATATATATGCCTGAGATATGTGAATATGTCTGTTGATTACTAACACGATCAGGCTGCGACCCTAGTGTGTAAGACAATTGATATAATGTATGGATGTGATGTTGATTACTTATACGATCAGGCTGCGACCCTGGTGTGTAAGGCATAAGGCTACGACCTTTATGTTTTGATAGGTCGCAGACGTGCATAAACCCTATCATGTTCCTTGGTCAGTAGAATCGCACTTGCATACATCACATGAGATATGAGTTGTAGTACTTGGCTCGCTGTGCATTCATATCTATATTGTTATGATTATACCACTGAACATGAACATGCATTGTATTTCGCACTTTGAACTTATTATATACTTGTAAGTGAGCTTGGGGCGGAAGAGTCCTTGAGGACCCCTTGTCTTACTGAGATTTTTTGTTAGAAATCCCATCCCATGTTGGGGCATATTTTCAGGTATAGGTACATCTGAGGTTGATACCTCTGGCGGCAGGAGGTCGGAGTTGAGCTGATTTATACATGCTGCTTTATTGACATGATTGGTTTATATCATTCCTTGTTATTCGATGGCTTTTGTATTTGAGACATGTCATTGTTATGTTGTTATATTTGGTGAGCATGGGGATTGTTCATGCCACATTGATATAAGTTACATTTATCTCAGACTTGTGTTGTACTACGTATCAGGATGTTGTCTGGTCTACGTGTTGTAGTTTCGTGACTTGATACTATTTATGTCATGAGGTTATTCAATTAGTTATTTATTACAATTTACATACAGATGTTATTTTGAGAAGAATAAGTAAATCAACTTGGTTAATAAATATGTTCATAATTGGAAAGAAAAAGTTAACTTCCGTATTTATTTAGCTGCGCTATTACCATATGTATGTTTAATACACCGGGTGCTCACGGGGTGTTACAATAAGGCTCGGGAAACAATTTGGGTTTGGCATAAAAGACTAAGACATCTCTCTTTCGACTATTTGAAAAAATTACATCTAAGATTGTTTTCTAGTTTGAATATTGATGATTTTCATTGTAACACATGTGAACTAGCAAAAAGTCATCGTATTTCCTATTCTCCTAATAGTAATAAAAGTTCAATTCCTTTTGAAGTTGTTTACTAGGATGTTTGGGGACCGGCTGGTGTCCCTTTCCTATCTGAAGCTCAACACTTTGTGACATTTATAAATGAATGTACTTGACACGAGCTGCCAAATTTGACATGAGCTATCGAACTTGCGTAAATTAATAAAATCAGGTTTCGTAAAATTTATAGTAAAGCGTTAACCTGAGTCGTCTCTCGAGGAAATCGCAAGGATTAAAATCGGAGATTAAAAACAGAAAATAAAAAGACGGAGTTTTTGTTAGCTTGAATCAAAATAAAACAAAATGTAAAAAGATGAAATTCAAATCGTAATTTAAACAACCAACCTAAGGCTAGGATTCCTAGGACGTCTTTCCTCGGATAAAAAGATACCAGAATCATGATTGACCTTAATTGAATCATAATCCTTATATTCAATTAAGAACCCTTTCTAAGCGATCGCCTAGCGTTTGGTCAAATACATTTACTCATACAATCGCAGAGTATTAGCCTGTTTGACTTAAGGTCATAGGGTTAATCAATCTAATCATCAAATTTGATGTTTAATCTCTTTCCATAATTGCAATTGCGAATCTCAGATTGAATATACATGATCGCGCGATATCAATTTGAGTTTGGAAGAGAAACGAATCTGATTAAAGGAAAAAATAGACCCTCTAGACTAATCCATTGAATCCATTACCCTTAGGTTGATTAAAGGGTTATTAGCCTCGCATGGCTAAGGTAAGCAAAATTAAAAATTGAAAAGAAGAAAAAGAAGAACAGAATTGAATTAAGATCTCCAGAGACAATTTGTCGATCGTACAAACTCCCAAACGAAGACTACCGACAAATTTCCTAAACGAACCCTTTTAACCCACATCATAATCGGGTTAGGGTTCAACTAATTCTGACCCACAATAATAAAATAAATAGAATCAGAACTAAAACAATGGCCTTGGGCCTCAATAGAATTGAGTTCTAATTACAAATTTAAATCAATAAAATTTCATCAACTCGTTTCTGTCTTGGGCTCTAATTTTGACCATCTTTCTGTCCGAATTGGGCTTTCTTATCTTATAGCATTTCTAGCCCTTTGAGTTATCATTAAAACTCAACAAGAACAGAGTCAATCAGACACTTGTGGAGTGAGATACAGTCAAAATACTAAAGTAACATAAAGTTGAAAGTTAATGACGAAAATAAATTAAACCCAATAAACAACCAAAAATCTAATTTAGCACAAAAGACCATTATTTTCATTCCAAATACTCCTAAAATATTAATCAAGAGTGATAAATAAGTGCTATAAAATATTCATTATCAGTACTCAAATGACATGAGTCATGTTGTTACATAAGAAAAGTGATGTATTTACAGCCTTCCAAACCTTTCACCGAATGGTAGCCACTCAATTTCAATGCCAGATCTGAATTTTGCAGTCTAATAATGGACCGAATATATAGATAAATCTTTTGCGCACTATAGGATTAGATATCAAACCTCTTGTACTTATACACCACAATAAAATGGATTGGCCGAAAGAAAGAATAGACAACTTATTGAGGTTGTTCGTACCTCTCTCTTTGGCATGAATATGCCCCGTTTTTACTGGGGTGAAGCTGTTTGCTCTGTTGTTTATCTGATTAATCGTACCCCTTCTAGTGTCATCAACTTTGTGACTTTATAACAGAAGTTTGAATCACTACTTTCAGTTCCCCACATTCCCAAACATGAGCCTCATGTGTTTGGCTGCACTGTTTATGTCCATACTCCCAAAGTACTGCATAACAAACTAGATCCATATGCTAAAAGGTGTGTTCTTGTTGGTTATATACCAGTGTTATAATCCCCAACAACAAAAAGTACATATCATTCTAGATGTCTCTTTTCAGGAATTTGAACCTTATTATTTAGGGGGAGTTTTTGGGTCTCCTCTTCTGGGGAGAGTTACTATAAAGAGCGAGACCAATTAGCCATGTTGAATGGAGGAGGAACTGAAGCAACATACCTTGCTTAACACCAGAAACTGAGGGATCTCTCCGCAACCACAATAACCTAGCAAAGGTAATTTCTAATCCTACTCCTCTTGATGAAAATATCTTTCATAATGATAATCTACCAACTGAAAGTGTCATTGTGTTTCCTGATTTTCCTACTGAAACCATGATTGATTCCGGTGACATAACTCTCAAAAGATCACATAGGATCAATAAGGGTGTTTTAAAGGAATTGTATGAACCTGACCCAAATGCTAAAGCTAAATATCCTATTAGTAAGTATGTGTCTAATCAAAGGTTGTCTGAGTCATATGCTCTTGTTATTGATCAATTGTCTAATATATCTTTCTCTAGTAATGTTCAAGATGCATTAGAAGATCCAAATTAAAAGAAGGCAATGAATAATGAAATAGAGGCCTTGCAAAAGAACTCAACTTGGGAACTCTTTCCCTTACCAGATAGCAAAAGAACCATTGGATGTAGGTGGGTGTTTATTGTAAAGCTAAAGGAAGCTGGTAGCATTGACAGGTACAAAGCTAGATTGGGGGCAAAAGGATACTCACAAAAGGATACTCGCAAAAGTATGGAGTAAACTACCAAGAAACATTTGCACCAGTAGCTAAACTCAATACAATCCAGATAATTATGTCCATAGCTGCATATGGAGATTGGCCACTATGACAATTTGATGTAAAAAATGCATTCTTAAATGGAGACCTCGAAGAAGAGGTGTACATAGAGATACTACCAGGTGTCAAACAAATTTGATTGTCTATGTAGATGACATGGTCCTGACAGGAGATGACATAAATGAGATGAAACTTTTGCAAAAGCAACTAGTAAGTGAATTCGAAATGAAAGACCTAGGAGACTTGAAATACTTCTTGGAAATTGAGATAGCAAGATGAAAATAAGGTATTTATCTTTCACAAAGGAAATATATACTAGATCTCCTCACTGAGACTGGAATGCTCGCGTGTAAGCCAACAGAAACACCGATTGAGATGAATCATGTGCTTGGAATATTTTGGATCAAAAGCCAGCAAATATTAGTCAGTACCAAAGGTTGGTTGGAAGACTGGTATACTTGTCTCATACGAGGACAGGTATTGCATATGCCGTAAGTGTTGTAAGTCGCTTTATGCACAAACCAAGCATAGATCACATGAATGTAGTGTACCGATTTCTGAGGTACTTAAAAGGTGCCCCTGGCCGAGGATTGTTGTTCTCAAAAAATAATGTCACAGGTGTTGAAGGTTACACTAACTCTAATTGGGCTGGAGATAAAATAATAGGCATTCCACATCAGGCTATTTCACCTTCGTGGAAGGTAATTTAGTTACTTGGAAAAGTAAGAAATAGAAAATAGTAGCAATATCAAGTGCAGAAGCTGAATTTCGAGGCATGGCTCAAGGAGTATATGAGCTATTGTGGGTCAACAACGTATTAAAAGACTTGAAAATTTGTTATACCAAACCAACAAATCTCCACTGTGATAACAAAGTTGCCATTAAAATAGCAAATAGTCCTATGCAACATGACCAAACCAAACATGTGGAGATTGACCGACATTTTATCAAGGCAAATATAACACCTCGCAATTCTAAATCAAATATTAAATGAGAATTAAAGGGAAGGATTAGTGAAAATCCTGAAAAATAGGCCAAAATACAAAGAAAGAGCAAAATGGTAATTAGCCAGCACGCAACAGGCAGATAAAAAGTTGAGTAGAAGGTCTCAGATGATAAAAATAACCTGGAAATGGATTCAGAACGAAAAATCGAGTGGATAGGCAAGTTTCGAAAAATTTGATGAATAGTGATTTTTCCCGTGTAAAATACTGCGGTATAATTGTACCGATAAGCGTGAAAATACAATCAGTATTTTTAGGAAGTAAAAATATGACGTGGACGAGAAAAATACGTAGGTTATGAATTGGTGATTTAAATTAGGTGATTGATTAAAGTTAAATCGTATGTGGGACCCACCTCACTTAAGTGGACCTTGCCACTTGGACAACACCACAAATCTGATTTTTCTCTCTCCTCCTTCCTCCTCCAAACCATGCTTGCCTTCCATGATTTGCTTCCAAAATTTCTTTTCTTCATAACTCCTTCAATACACCTCCGAATCAAGAAAAGTTTGTGAGCAAAGTTGTTGGAAATCATCATCCGAACATAACCCATCGATTAATTTCCCTTGAAACCCTCTCATTTTTTAGAAAAGGGCCAAAACCAGCCACGATAATTGGAGGGATTTTTGTGATTTTGGAGTTGTGTGTTCAAGCCATTGCTTGGAGATCACTTGGAGGGGTCCTAGGCCAAGCTTATGAGTATATTTCAACACCTCTCATGGATTAATTTGATGATTTATTTTCATGAACCCTAAAGAGGGCTTGGTTGATTGATATGTTTAGAGAGCTCAAATGGAAAATGTTTGTACATGAATGTGTCTTAGAATGATGTGTAGTATCCATAAATGCAATAAAAATTATTGATGAAATATGTGAAATTTTAACTTAGAAAAATTTTAGGATGTAAGACTTTGAGTTTTGGAAATGTGTTAGGATTGGATTAATGGGTTGTGGCGTGATTGTAGGTTGATATAATGGGATTGTATGATGTGTGAAGTGGTTAAAATTGGATTGAAAATCTCTTGGAATTGCCTTGGTGCAATTCGGCCATGTAGAGGAAAAAGTGGAGAAATTGTGTTGAAAAATTATTTGAATGATGTGTTGTGTAATTAAATGGAAATTAGATGGGTTATGTGGTGGTTGGAAGGTTGGAAAATCAACGAAAAAATAATTGGTAGTGTTTAGTGATAAATTGTACATAGAGCAAAATATTAAGCAAAATGACGTTTAAAAGACGTAAAGTGAAAAATGACACTTGATATGGCCTTTCGGCAACCTAAGAATGCCTAAGAAAATGAGAAAGAAAAGTTAGAAAAATAAAATGCAAAATTGCACCTTAATGGCCAAACCTACATGGTGTAGGGGAGGATTTTTGACGTTTTCGTAATTTGATAGAATTGTCGTGTATTGATTGTTCGTACATGGTTGTTGTTGGTTGCCGTACGTTGAGTTGAATCCCGATCCGTGAGTCGGTGGATTACCATTAGTTTTGGACCAAGTGGGATTGAGGTAAGTGATTGGAACAATGCTTGAATAATTGTTAACTTGCATATGTTCGTATGAGTTTTAAGTGATTGGGAATGTCCTCTGTGTAGGCATTTCTGTTGAGTAACGAGCTCAGAGAATATACTGCTTTGGAGCTAAGTGGAAAGGCTTTTTAAGGTAACCTCTTGGTACTGGGGCTTGATCCCCTTGTGTGCTCTACCATGCCCGTTGAGGGTGATGTTAGGAAATGTATGTAAGTAATGTAGAACAGCATGATCATGCATATAGTATGTATGTTGGTACATAGGTACCGAGTCTCTGGCCAGTAGACAGTTTGCCTTCGGGCATTTCGGACTTCCACTGGATAGGTCTCCGAGAGGGAGTTCCAGTTGACCTATGGTCGTGGTGTATGATCCGGATAGGAGCACACTAGGAAGTCTCAGGTGTATGCGGATGGGAGGGGTACCTTGGTTGGATGTTCTTGGAACACGCCTTGGATGAGACCCGTAGGCTTATATGCCAAGCCATTAGGCAGGGCGTTGCGTGGTATTGGTAGCTACCATTCCAGCTTCGTCGTATTTTATATTCCTATGATCCCCAGTTTCTCTAAATCCCTTGCTTTATCTCGTTTTTCAAGATGTTGTTTTATATTACTCAATTCATATCACATTGCTTACTTTGTTAACACTTAACATATTTCAATCATCAAGGTCCATTTGCATGCATTTTCTAAACATACACATAATCATAATCCTAAAATAGGCCTATGGCCCTTTCATTATATTACATATGCTTCATGGTTACATCAACTCATGTACAAATTACAAGGCTTCCAATGACATATTACAATTACAAACCTTAACCTTCAAATAATACATAATAAATACTCCAAAATAAACATGATAAAGAAACCTCAAAATGACATATTCCAAATGTAACTAGACTTAGGCAAAATGACATGAACAAATATGACAACAAACCTCCTCCTAAATACATATGCAATGTTCATGCCCTAAGTCTAGCTAGACCCAATGGCCACCAAAATGTAGAATAAACAATCCTATGTCTCAGTCATCCTATGGGCTTCTTGCCCACCGCTCCTGCACCACTGCTACCTCCTGAAATAAAGCTCTCAAGACGGGGTGAGATATACGAATATATCTCAGTAATCCAGAAGTTCTGGAGAATACTCCGCCCAACGGCTCACTTCGATGCATATAAATAATATAACATAACATCTTAAAACGAGATAAAGCAAGAGATTTAGTGAAATAGGGAAGCATAGGGATACAAAATACGACGAAGCTGGAATGGTCAATGCCAAAACCATGCAACGTCCAGCCTATTGGCTCGGCATATAAGCCTACGGTTCTCAACCAAGGCGTGTTCCCAGAACATCAAACCAAGACACCCTCCATCCAATACCACCCGAGACTTCCTAGTGTGCTCCTATCCAGATCACACACCACGACCCCAGGTCAACTGAAACTCCCTCACAGAGACCTATCCAGTGGAATTCCGTAATGCCCGGAGGCAACACGTCTACTGGCCAGAGACACGGTACATCCTATGTACCAACATACATACTATATGCATGAACATGTTATCCTACGTTACTTACATACACTTCCTACCATCACCCTCGACGGGCATGGTGGAACACACAAGGGGATCAAGCCCCAGTACTAAGAGGTTACCTGTATAATCCTCTCCACGTAGCTCGAATGCAATATATATTCCGAGCTCATTACACAACAGAAATGCCTACACAGAGGACATTCCCAATTAATTACCATTCATACAAACTCATGCAAGCTATTAACTCTACAAGCATGATTCCATAATACTCACCACAATCCCACTTGGTCCGGGACCAAGGGCAACCCACCGAGCTCACGGTTCGGGGTTCAATTCCACGTACGGCAACCTACAATGACCATGAATAGATCATCAACACACGTCAAATCTATCAAAATCCAAAAGCGTCAAATTCCTCCCCTACACCATGGTAGGTTCGGCCAAATGAGTGTTATTTTGCAAAATATTTTTCTTTATTTTCTTTCTAATTTTCTTAAGCACTCTTAGGTTACCAAAATACCATTTTAGGTGCCAATTTGCAACCTACATCATTCAAACATCATTTTGCCTAATAATTTGCTCTAGGTCCAATTCCACAATTTCACACTATCCAATATTTTTCCATTGATTTTCCAACCTTCCAACCATCACACAACCCTACTAATTACTATTTAACAAACAACACATCATCCAAATAATTTTCACAACATTCAATCCTCATTCTTTCCATAATGGCCGAATTGTACCAAGGCCCTCACCAAGGGCGATTCACTTCAAATCAACTATTCCACACCTCATACAATCTTATTATTACATCATACAACCATACAACAATCCAATTACACAATCCTAACAACAATTCAAAACACAAAGTCATGGCATCATCCAAATTTTCCTAAGTTATGATCACATTTTCACCAATAAATTTTATGGCATTTATAGCTCTAACACATCATTCTAAAACATAATCATCTAATACACATTTTTCATTTGAGCTCTCTAACAACACAAATCAACCAAAACAAGCTTAGGGTTCATGAAACTAAATCCATTAATCAAACCATTAAAATGTGAGGAAATTTACTCAAAAGGTTGGTAGAGGGCTCCTCCAAGACATACTAAACCATTGGAGCTCCAAACAACTCCATGAACACAAATCTACAACAAAGGGCCGCGGCTTCTGGGGAGGATTTTCTCAAGATATAGTGGGTTTCATGGCTTAATACTACTACAAATGGGTTTGGAAGGTTGTTTCCAACAAATTTCAAGTCAAAGATAACTTGATTTGGTGCCTAGATGACTAAGTTAGGAGAGGAAGAAAACTTGAAATGAAATGGGGTCTTTGAGGAGGGTAGACCACGGGTTTCACTAAGGGAGGGAGGAAAGAAGACAATGAATAGTGACATGTGCTTAGGTGTCTTAAGTGGTTTAAGTGAGGTGGGCCCTATCGCCACCTCACGCGATTTCAAACTAACTTGAATTTCCCTCCGATTCCACTAAACGTCCATAAATTCACAACCTATTTAGAAACTCTAATTTTTAACATTAACCATTGTCCTTTAATTACCCTTGATCAGATGAATCCGAAGTTTTCCGGTCGTTCGGAGAAAATGTTGTTTTAAGCTGTTACGCGCGCCGTAGGCACGCTTCCCCAAACTTACTAATTTTCATCAATTTTCATCAGAAATCATATTTCCTAGTCCTCTATACCATTTATAACTTTTATTCAAAACCTAGAGCTCAAAACTCAATCGGCACATTTTACGGTGCAATCGTACCGCGATATTTTTACCTGGTAAAAATACTATTCACTGAATTTTCTAAAACTTGTCTAACCACTCAATTTTTTGTTCTGAATCCATTTCCAGGGTTATTTTCATCATTTGAGACCTTCTACTCAATTTTACCTTCCTAGGGTTATGTGTTTGGCTATTTACCGTTTTACCCTTTCTTTGTCTTTTAGCCTAATTTCCAGAATTTTCACTAATCCATCCCTTTAATCCTCATTTAATATATTAATACATGACTTATAAATGTGAGGTGTTATCCTAGCAAGTTCAAGCACGCTTTACTTATAAATTTCTTACATATATGTCATGTTAATAATGTGTTTGTGACATTTAAACTATTTTAGCTATGTAATATTTACACGGCAATTTTTTTGTAAACTTAACTTTAAAAAAACCAATAATAGTTTATGTTAATACAACTGCATACGCAATTTACTTTTGCCACTAAGTTAATTATTTGCATTTCTACTTTTATATTTTGAAGCTTAAGCACGGGGATGACTTTGATTTCAAATTGCATAGACTAAGAATCCAGTTCAAGTATATTACATAAACTCATATTAACTCTTGAAGTTGAGAAAAAACAAAAGAGTTTCCATTCCTGAATTGTATTGATTGTAATGAATGAATAATACAAACTTGAAAAGTACATATATATGACTCATGATCTCAATAAAGAAACTAACTAACTAACTAATCTTGAAAACAAAAAATAACTAACTCCTAACCACTCAGCTTAACCATTTGCTGATGTGGATGTTAATCTTTTATTACTTCTGTCATGGTTAGTTGGTTGAACATGGTTAACAGTAGCTTGATCATTTTCCATAGATCGTAACACCCCCTTGCAAGTTGGACGTAACATATTAAGGAGTCCCAACTTGGAAATAGCTAAGACAAATATCCGAGGAGGAAGTGACTTGGTAAAAATATCAACTAACTGTGTTGCTGAAGGAACAAGAAGAAGATGTATCAAACCAAAAAGAACTTTCTCGCGGGTGACATGACAATCAAGTTCAATTTGTTTTGAACGGTCATGAAATGCTGGATTTTTAGCCAGGCATATAGCAGAGTGATTGTCACAATATACAGCAACAGGACTTGACCAAGGAATATGGGGATCATTGAGCAGATATTGTAACCATTGGAGCTCATAAGATAACCCAGCAAGAGCTCTATACTCTGCCTCAGAAGAAAAACGTGAAACTGTCGTTTGCTTCTTGGACCGCCAAGCAACTAAGGAAGATCCTATGAATACACATTGATCAGAGATAGAACGTCTAGTGTCTGGGCAACAAGCCCAATCAAAGTCTGCAAAAGCGCGAATTTGAATGGAGATTTGAGAAGGAAAGAACAATCCTAAAGCTGGTGCACCTTTGAGATACCTCAGAACACGATGAGCTGCATGTTAATGAGAATCCAAAGGATGAGCTACAAACTGGCTCAACTTGTATTCCAAAACTTATGTCCGGTCTTGTTGTAGTTAAGCAAAGTAATCATCCAATAAGTCGATGATATGAGGAGGGATCAGATAGAGGAATCCCAGTGGTGCAAGAAAGCTTCAGTGAAGGCTCCATTGAAGATAGGCATGGTTTAGCAGAAAGCATACCAGCATCTGCAAGAATCTCCAGAGCGTATTTTCGTTGGTTAAGATGAATTCCATTTGTGGTGCGTGAAACTTCAAGGCCCAAAAAATAACGCAATGATCCCAGATCTTTGATGCGAAATTTTTCATGAAGGAATTTCTTAACTCGTTGAATTTCAGTATGAGAGTCACCTGCAAGAACAACATCATCAACATAGACTAATAGAGCAATAAACTCATCACCATTTTGTAAAGTGAAGAGAGAATGATTTGCTTGTCCTTGAGTATAACAAGGAGATATCAAAGAGGATGAAAGCTTGCTATACCATTGACGGCTAGCTTGTTTAAGATCGTATAGGGATTTGTTAAGGCGACATACTTGATTATCTCTAGCATTTGGATATCCTCGAGGCAGCTGCATATACACCTCTTCATTTAATTCTCCATGAAGGAAAGCATTATCCATATCAACCTGTTCAATAATCCATCCTTTTATAGCAACAACTGAGAGTAATACTCGAATAGAAGTTAATTTGGCAACAGGAGATATGCATCAAAATAATCTATTCCTTCTAATTGAGTAAAACCTTTGGCAACAAGTTTTGCCTTGTATCTTTCAATATCTCCATTGGACTTGTATTTTATCTTGTAGACCCATTTGCAACCGATTGGTATTTTACCATGAGGAAGATCAACAATGTTCCAGGTGTTGTTAAGGTCAAGCGCAGAAAGTTCAGCTGCCATGGTTGAACGCCATTTATCTGATTTTACAGCTTCATAGTAGCTTTTGGGCTCTGTGTGGGTAGTAACATTGAGACAAAATTGTTTAAAAGGAGATGCACAAGTATCATAAGAAATAACATTGGATAAAGGATGAAAAATATGTGGTTGAGAATTGGTACCTGAAGATGATGTAGACTAATGAGTAACAGATAAACTACAGTGAAAATCTCGTAGGTAATTGGGAGGGCCACGAACCCATGTGAACTTCTGATGGGAACATTAGGTATGATGGATGTATCAGGTACAGGTGGTATGTTATGTGTATTGGGTATAGGATTATCTAGTATGATAGGGTTATTTGGTATTATGGGTGAATAAAGTATGTGTGTAGTAGGGTATGTGGGAAAAACAGGATCATCTGGTATTTCAGGTGTGGTAATAGGAATAGAAGATAAGTGTGTTGTGGGAGGAAAATTCAAAGAAATGTCAAAAGGTGTTTGATTAGTTTGAATGGCTTGGGTTGTAAAAGGGAAGTAATCTTCATGAAATACTACGCTTCTTGAAAGAAAGGTGTCACGGGTTGTGAGATCATACAAAAGGTAACCTTAACTCGTTCTTTGTAGCCCAGAAATACATATTTTTTGGCTCTTGCAGAGAACTTTTATCTTTAGGAAGGGAGAGTGGTAGCATAAACAAGGCATCCAAAAGTGCGTAGATGGATAAATGATGGGGGTATTCCAAAGAGAACTTGATAAGGGGTTTTATTTCTGAGAACTGAGGAGCATGTTCAATTGATTATATATACTGCTTGTGTGACTGCATAACACCACAATTGAGTAGGTAAATGAGATTGAAAAAGTAATGCACGAACAACATTGGAAATATGCTGGTGTTTCTACAGTTCTGTTTTGTTCAGGTGTTTCAACACAACTGCGTTGATGGAGAATGCCCTATGTGGAATAGAATTGGTGCATTAGAAACTCACTTCCATTATCTATTCTTATAGCTTTGATCTTGGTCCTGAATTGATTTTGCATAAAAGCAACAAAATTCTGTATAAGTCCACGAGTTTCTGATTTATTGTTCATTAACAGAACCCAGGTGAATCGTGAAAAATCATCTACAAGAGTAAGATAATATATGTGACCTTGAACAGAACTAGTAGAATATGGCCCCCATATATCTGCTTGGAGTAAATCAAAAATACATTTGCTTTTGCTACCACTAGAATTGAAAGGTAACTTGTGTTGCTTTGCCAAGTAGCATACATCACATGGTTCAACCTGAACAGATGGAATGAAAGGAAATTAGGATGATATATTTTGAAGTACTTGTTTGGATAGGTGTCCTAATCGTCGATGCCAAAGTAAGCATTGATCAGCTGATGGGGCTTTATTTATGGTCTTTGATTTAACAGATGAAATGGAAGAGGTAAAAGTAAGTGACTGAGTTCCATAGGTTCGAGAGATTATCACATATAGTCCATCACGATACTCAGCAGAACCAATCATCTTCTGGAAGTTGTAGTTGGGATCTTTCTGCTGGATAATACATGAAGAAGCAAAAAAATTTAGAGAATATGGTTGTAAACTCAATAATTTGCTAACAGAAATCAAGTTGATTTTAAATTCTGGAACATAAAGGACAGAATGTAAAGTGAGGGTTGAAGAAATATAGATTGTCCCAGAAAAATTAGCAGTAACAGTGGATCCATTAGGGAGATTAATATGCAGTGGTTTAATTCTATGAAAAGAAGAAAACTGAGATATTTGAGAAGTTATATGGTCGGTTGCACCTGTGTCAATTACCCAATCAACTTGCATTGCGTTACCTGGATTACCATTGTCAATTTGAATTGCATTTGCAACATGATTGAGGTCTTTCTTCTCATCAACAGATGCTTTCTGTAACAGAGGGAGAATTTGCTGATATTGATCATGAATCACATTCAGAGATGGATCTTGATTTCGAGTTCTGCATTCTTCATCAGTGACAGCATTGTTTACGTTGTGCATAGGAGTCTTCCTGTAACCTAGTGGGAATCCATGAAGCAAATAACATGTTTCTATAGTATGATTCGTTCTATTACAATGAGTGCACAATTTTGCACCATAATTTCTTCCAGCTCCATTATAGCGCCCACGACCTTTGGTTCCTCTTCCACTAGTACTGAAACCTCCTCGACGATTATTGTTAGCACTGTATTGATCTCCAACTACAGCAAGTGCTTGAGTAGAATTAAGATTCACACGATCTTCGGAACGAAATTGTCTCTTGCTGTGTCACTAATGAAAAAGCTTTTGTGACATTTGGTAAAGGTTCAAGTAACATAATCTGTGAACGCACCTGAGCAAATTGCTCGTTTAGACCTTTCAGGAACCTGATGGTGTAATCTTGATCACGATATTCACGCATCCTTGTCGTTGCACCACAATTACAAGGAACCACAGGTGTTGGAAGAGGTTTTAGGCTATCAAGTTCATCCCACATGATTTTCAGTTGAGTAAAATACTCACTAATAGATTTATCTCCTTGATGTAGCTTATTCATTTCCTCTTGCAAATCAGATATGCGAAAAACATCTGATTGCGAAAAACAATTTTGAAGATCACGCCAAACATCCACAACTTTACCAATCCACAAAATGGACTGCGTAATCATTTCTGTGATAGATTTGTGAATCCAGCCAATCACAATTGTATTACAACGATCCAATGCTTGATAAGTAGGATCATCTTGATTTGGTTCTTCAACTTCTCCATTGATGAAACCGAGTTTAGTTTTTGATCTCAATGCCATTGTCATAGATCGTGACCAAGAATGGTAATTTCGACCATTAAGAGGAGGTGAAACAAGTATTTGAGATGGATTCTCACTTGGATGTAAGAAAAGAGAATGAGATGGATTGGTTAGAAAATCAGGAAGTTGTGCTTTATTTTCCATGAAAAGAAAACGAAGGAAGAACGAAAAATTCTGAGGCAGATATCAGAGCTATAGCTCTGATACCAACTTGAAGTTGAGAGAAAACAAAAGAATTTCCATTCCTGAATTGTATTGATTGTAATGAATGAATAAAACAAACTGGAAAAGTACATATATATGACTCATGATCTCAATAAAGAAACTAACTAACTAACTAATCTTTAAAACAAAAAATAACTAACTCCTAACCACTCAGCTTAACCGTTTGCTGATGTGGATGTCAATCTGTTATTGTTTATGTCATGGTTAGTGTTAGCTATAAATTATGATTATTTTAATGGCTTTGTTTTTACAATATTTGAGTTGAAGGCTGGATATAAGTGCATGGTAATGGGCCAAATGAGTACCAATCAACCCAATAAGGTAAAAGAGAGAGAAAGAGATAATTTGATGATTTACTATTCTCTTTTACTATTTTCACTGCAGTTAGAGAGCCATATGATCAACTCTTTGAAAGTGAGATCAAATCTGAACCATTGGATGGACAAAAATATGGATGGACAGCAATGCAATTTCTTGGAGCTCTTTAGTTTCTAGCTAAATAGGAGTCTGAGTCATTAGAGCCACGGGAAGAGAACTTTCATTTTTTTTAGTTTTCAGTTTTACGTTTAAATCTTTTGTAGTCTTTTTCTTTGAATCCGAGTCTTGAGGAATTCCTTGAAAGCTGAATGCTTGTTCTTCAATTCTTGCACTCGAAGTGCATTGACAACGTACCTTCAAGGAAAGGAATCACGGATCTGCATGCGAGCTGTAACAGCCCGTTGTACACCGATATTGTTAACATTAAGTATGATACTAAGCGCAGTTACAATCACAGCAATTCATTTATAAAAATGCAAATAAACTTTTTCCGATTATTACGCGATCTTTTAAAACAATAAAAAGCGTAATAATTAAAATCTGTGACCATAATTGTAAACTCTTGCGGAATACTTATTTTAACTATTTTTATATCTTACTTTACTTATTATAAGTCACTAAGGGGTCCCCATAAACTCACTTAGCCAATTTCTCAATTTTACGCTTTTACCTATTCGAACATGGTTCACTAATTATTTTTCTGCGAACACACCATACCAAACCATACCTTTCTCTCTAGTTATCTTTTTTTCTTACTTAATTACCTTTCTAAAAAGCTATCACACGCTTTAATCGGAGCTTGTTTGCTTCGGTTATCACCGTTTGAAGTTGGACAAGCAAAACTGCCAACCAACCCCAAAATAGCTCAAAACCACACTCACTCCACGAATTAATGAAGAGAATACACTCATCCAATTGCTCTCAAATTTGTATACTACAAACTAGACACCTCAAACTTCAATTTGATATATCATACGCTTAATTTGACTGAGAAACGAAGCGGGAATTAATTTCCCAAAAACTGCCAGAAACAGCCCCTGCATGAGAGGGTTCTGGTTAGTCAGTTTTCACTGGCTTCTACAGGGCTGCGTGCAACTCAGAATATTCTCATATTTTGACAAAATGTAGGGGACATCTCAAGCTTTAAAATGGAATATGGCACGTCCCTATCGGACCTTTGTGGAAGGAGATATGCTCTCCCGAAGTTCGTCTAAAATCTGCCAATTCTACAGAAAATTCGCCAGAGTTTCCTTTGTTTTTCCTAAAATTCCCAAATTTGCATAAGCTATCTAATACCTCAAATGTACCTAATAATCCAATGGGTGGCACACACAAGGACCATCAATGCCTTGGGGCACTTACAACCCAACTCAGTTTATATTTATTACACAATATAGCTCACTTTAAATCCTTAAATGGTTTCATTCAACAAAGTCCCTTTTCATGCATATTTCCAACATACAAGTAATCATAAACCTACAATAAGCCTAAAGCCCTTCCATCATAGTATATCATGTGTTTCTTGTACATTTACAACATTAACTTACATATTACAACTTACAACTTCAACTTCAAATTACAACTTATAAATATTACAACTTTAATTACAAATCGAAACAAAAGCTTAAATGACATAAACTACTAGACTTAGGCAAAACGACATGAACAAATATGCTAATGAAACTCATCCTACATACATATGAGATGTTCATGCCCTAAGTCTAGCCTAGGCCACATGGCCATCAAAATGCAAAATAATGAAAGTACTCCAACTAATCACCCTATGGGCTTCTTGCCCGCCGCTCAAATGCCACTGCTACCTCCTGAAATAAAGCCCCCAAGACGGGGTGAGATATACAGATATATCTCAGTAACCCAGAGGTTCTGGAGAAAACTCCGCCCAATGGCTCACTTCGATGCATATAAGTAATATAAAACAACCACTTTCAAAACGGGATATAGCAAGAGATTTAGAGAAACTGGGGAATATCGTGATATAAAATATGACGAAGCTGGAATGGTAGTGTAACAGCCCCAAACCATGTAGCATGATATTGTCCGCTTTGCCCTCGGGCTCACGGTTTTGTTTCTTGGGACACCCCACAAAAGGCCTCACACTAGAAGAGGTATCCACACCCTTATAAGGCATGCTTCGTTCCCCTCTCCAACCGATGTGGGACATTACATCCTCCCCCACTGGGAATACAACATCCCCGCTGTACACACTGGTCCAGGGCCAGGCTCTGATACCAAATGTAACAGCCCCAAACCCTGTAGCATGATATTGTTCACTTTGCCCTCGGGCTCACGATTTTGTTTCTTGGGACACCCCACAAAAGGCCTCACACTAGAAGAGGTATCCACACCCTTATAAGGCATGCTTAGTTCCCCTCTCCAACCGATATTATGGCCAATTTTGATTATACGTGGCTGGTAACAGTGGTTTTTTCCCGGGTCACGGGGTAGACTGGCAGGGTTTCCCGGGTCTACCATGGTTCTCTTCCCACTAAGTACAATGAACTTAAACATGATTAATAATGAAATGTTATTTGATTTGATTATGATGAATGTCATTGGATTGTGAATATTACCATTTATGTAATATTATGATTAATGTTGTGCTGAATATGTTAGTTGATAAATTACCCTTACTAAATACAATAAATGGACTAAATAAAGATTAATATAATTAATAACGAGTTGATACTTGATTTGAATTTTTGAGTTATATTACTTGATTTAATTATTATGAGTTCTATTTATTTATTTATTTATTTTTGTATTTTGATTGGGATTACCAGCTTTGCTGACTTTTGTGTTTGTTGACTGCAATGATCCTGCGGCTGCGGGGGAGCAGATTTTCAGTAAATCAGGTTGCAAGGATGGGGCTAGCAGTGGGCAGTGAGGATACGACTCAGGATTTCTAGCTGTAATAAATATTATGTAAAAAAAAAAAAACTGTAGTCTTAGATTTTTATTTGAATGTAATAGAGTTAGCCTTGCACTTGTCCCTGTACAGGTGCGGCAGTAACACTTCCCAAATTCGATTATTTTGAACTTCTGCTGTTATTTATAAAATTATTGAATTTATTTATGCTATTATAAATTGTTAGAATTTGGGGTGTTAAGGGTGTGGATACCTCTTCTAGTGTGAGGCCTTTTGTCGGGTGTCCCAAGAAACAAAACCGTGAGCCCGAGGGCAAAGCGGACAATATCATGCTACAGGGTTTGGGGCTGTTACATTTGGTATCAGAGCCTGGCCCTGGACCGGTGTGTACAGCGGGAATGTTGTATTCCCAGTGGGGGAGGATGTAATGTCCCACATCGGTTGGAGAGGGGAACGAAGCATGCCTTATAAGGGTGTGGATACCTTTTCTAGTGTGAGGCCTTTTGTGGGGTGTCCCAAGAAACAAAACCGTGAGCCCGAGGGCAAAACAGACAATATCATGCTACATGGTTTGGGGCTGTTACATTTGGTATCAGAGCCTGGCCCTGGACCGGTGTGTACAGCGGGGGAGGATGTAATGTCCTACATCGGTTGGAGAGGGGAACGAAGCATGCCTTATAAGGGTGTGGATACCTCTTCTAGTGTGAGGCCTTTTGTGGGGTGTCCCAAGAAACAAAACCGTGAGCTCGACGGTGCTTGTGCGCGGGGCAAAACGGACAATATCATGCTACAGGGTTTGGGGCTGTTACACTCCCTCTCTCTAAAAACCGTGAACCCCCCTCCCCTTTGCCATTTTCACTTCAAAATTTCATTTCACCATAACTTAGTCATTTTGGCACCAAATCCATTGATTCTTGTTTTGAAATTTGTTGGAAATCACCTTCCAAACACATTGGTGGTATCCATTAGCCTTGAAACCCTCTCATTGGTGAGATATAAGCAAAATTCAGCCACGAACTTCTTGAGAATTTTGGTGTTCATGGAGTTGTTTGGAGCTCCAATGGTTTATGGTGTCTTGGAGGAGCCTTGTGCCTAGCTTTTGAGTAAGTTTCTTCACCATTTTAACGGTTTAATATTTGGATTGAATTCATGAACCCTAATGGGGGATTTGGTTGATTTGTGTTGTTAGAGAGCTCAAAGGGAAAATGTTTGTACATGAATGTGTCTTAGAATGATGTGTAGTAGCCATAAATGCAATAAAAATTATTGGTGAAAAATGTGATTTTTTAACTAGAAAAATTTGATGGTGTCATGACTTTGGATTTGAGATTATTGTTAGGATTGTATAATGGGATTGTGGTATGGTTGTTTGATGATACAATGGGATTGTATGAGGTGTGAAGTAGTTAAAATTGATTGAAATTCCTTGGTGTGGCATTGGGGTGCAATTCAGCCATTTAGGGATAATTAGGGATTTGATGTTGTTGACATTGCTTGGATGATGTATTATGTGTTAAATGATAATTAGATGGGTTGTGTGGTGGTTGGAAGGTTAGAAAACCAATGGAAAAATATTTGGTAATGTTGAGTGGTTAATTGGGCCTAGAGCAAAATATTAGGCAAAACGACGTTCTAATGATGAAAAATAAAAAGTGGCACTTGATATGGCCTTTTGGTGACCTAAGGATGCCTAAGAAAATGAGAAAGAAAATTTAGAAAAATAAATTGTAAAATAAGCCTACCTTGGCCGAACCTACATGGTGTAGGGGAGGTTTTTGACGTTTTTCGTATTCTGATAGAATTGTCGTGTATTGATGATTCGTACATGGTTGTTGTAGGTTGTCGTACGTTGATTTGAACCCCGAACCGTGAGTTCGGTGGATTGCCCTTGGTCCCGGACCAAGTGGGATTTAGGTGAGTAGTTTGAACCATGCTTGTGTAATTGATAACTTGCATGTGTTGTATGAATTTTAAGTAATTGGGAATGTCCTCTGTGTAGGCATTTCTGCTGTATAAAGAGCTCGGAGAATATATATTACTGGGAGCTAAGTGAAGAGGACTATACAGGTAACCTCTTGGTACTGAGGCTTGATCCCCTTATGTGTTTCACCATACCCGTTGAGGGTGATGGTAGGAAGTGTATGTAAGTAATATAGAATAACATGATCATGCATTTATTATGTATGTTAGTGGTACACTGGATGTACCGAGTCTCTGGCCAGTAGACAGTTTTGCCTTCGGGCGTTTCAGACTTCCACTGGATAAGTTTCCGAGAGGGAGTTCCAGTTGACCTAGGGTCGTGGTGTGTGATCCGAATAGGAGCACACTAGGAAGTCTTGGGTGTATATGGATGGGAGGGGTGCCTTGGTTGGATGTTCTAGGAACACGCCTTGGTTGAGACCCGTAGGCTTATATGCTGAGCCATTAGGCAGGACGTTGCGTGGTATTGGTAGCGACCATTCCAGCTTCGTCGTATTTTGTATCCCTATGTTCCCCAGTTTCTCTAAATCCCTTTCTATATCCCGTTTTTCAAGATGTTATTTTATATTATTTATATGCATCGAAGTGAGCCATTGGGCGAAGTTTTCTTTGAAACCTTTGGGTTACTGAGATATATTCGTATATCTCACCCCGTCTTGGGGGCTTTATTTTAGGAGGTAGCAGTGGTGAAGGAGCGGCGGGCAAGAAGCCCGTAGGATGAGTCGTTGGAGGACTTTATACTTTTTGCATTTTGATGGCCATTGGGCCTAGGCTAGACTTAGGGCATGAACACTGTATATGTTGTTAGGATGAGATCTATGTTATATTTGTTCATGCTATTTTGCCTAAGTCTAGATACATGTAGTTTATGACATTTGGAGACTTATGAATTATGTTGTAATTTGGAGAATTGTAAATATTGTATTTGGATCTTGTGTAATGTTAAGCATATGTAATATGATGAAAGGGCAATAGGCCTATTTTAAGATTATGATTATGTGTATGATTAGCAAATGTATGCAATTGGACTTTGATGATTGAAATGTATTAAGTATTAATAAAGGAAGCAATGTGATACGTATTGTATAAGTAAGATAAACTATGATGGGTTGTAAGTGCCCCAAGGCATTGTTGGTCCTTGTGTGTGCCACCTAATAATTATTAGGTACATTTGAGGTCTAGATCACATTAGCAAATTTGGGGATTTTTGTAAAAACAAAGGAAACTCTGGCGAAATTTCTAGAAATTGGCATAATTTAGGCAAACTTCGGGAGATCATATGTCCCTCCAAAGAGGTCCGATAGGGATGTGACATAATCCATTTTGAAGCTTGAGATGTCCTCAATTTTGTGGTGAAATTTGGTAAAAATATAGGTTGGACGTCGGCCTGTAGAAGGCAAGGAACGCATACTGCCCATTTGCTCAATGCACAGGTGGCAGTTCTGGACCGGTTTTGGGAATTAATTCCCGCTTCGTTCCTTGGTCAAATTAGATGTATGATATATCAAATTGAAGCTTGAGGTGTCTAATTTGTTGTATAAAAATTTGAGAGTAATTGGTTTAGTCTATTTTCTGCAGTAATTCGCGGAGTGAGGGATGTATGGAGCTATTTTGGGGTTGGTGGCAGCTTTGTTTGTCCAACTTCAAAAAGCGATATCCGGAGCAAACGATCTCTAAATAACTCGTGTGATAGCTTCCTAGAAATTTAATTGAGTCTAGAATAACATACTAAAATATGAGGAGCGCGCGTCATGCAGTTTGTCCACAGAAAAATAAAGACCGAACCATGTTCGGATAGGTAGAAAACGTAAAAGTGAGATCTTGGCTAATGGGTTTATGGGAACCCCTTAGTGACTTGTAGTAAGTAAAATAAGTTATAAAAGTAGTCTAAATAAGTATTCCGCAAAGAGTTTACAGTTACGGTCACATCTTTTAATTATTACACTTTTATTGTTTTAAATACTCGCGTAATAACGGAAAAAGTTTACTCGCATTTTTATAGATGAATTGATGTGATTGTAACTGCGCTTAATATCATAATTAATGTTAACAATACCCGTGTACAACGGGCTGTTACATTTTATGGTATCAGAGTAGTTTTGTTAGGGAACTCTAATAATGTATAGCTGTGTTGTGTGCGGCATAGTTGTATGTAGATTCTTATCGATTACTGCATATGTGATTCCTTAGTGTGGGTCTGATGAACCCATTCCTTTGTGTTACATGTGTGGTCATCGTAAGAAGCCTGCGTGGCAACCCTGGAGCACCGAATGTAAGTCCTTAGCATGATGATGTGGCTGTAGTGTTAACTGCTCCATAGACATGAGATGGCGGTAAGAAAAAATATACGTATTAGAGGACCTAAGGAAAACAGACTTAAATGTTTTGTCTGACCTTTTTGATGAAATTTATAAAGTTGTATCATAAGTAAAAATTGTAAACAAACCTATGGTGTGTACAGTATTAGCATAGGAGAAATTTGTAGTATTGTGGATAATAAATATATAATTGAGATGGGTTTATAGTACGAAGACAGTATTGGTAAAATTCCTATGTATATGTGTAGTGTAGTAAAACAATTATGTACAGGAGGACTTGGTGAATGGACTTCATTAAGGTGAGTGACTTAGAACCTGATGGATTATTGAAAAATGGGAACATGTATGCTTAGGTATGAGTTTGAATAAATTATGTTTGAGTAGAAGTTATAAGTCCCTGATAGATGATGTACGCTTAATGAATTGGGGTGGTTAATGTAGAGAAACAAATGGAAGATATGATGTCTAATCCTAAGGGATTGAACCACTTGAAATTATTATGCTAGTGAAGTGTTAATTTGAGAGATATTGAATTATGGGATTTAAATCCATAAGGAGGTAGTGTTGATTAAACATAGGTGAGATGAATTAATTATATATTATTGTATAGGGAAGAAGTTGAGAGAATCGCCATGGATGGCATAAGATAAAGGTACAATGAAGGCACTATTGTAGTTAATGGGTGTCGATTCAAATTGGCAGACTTGTCAATGATAAAATGGATAGGATGGTTAAATGGTATAATCATATGTAAGATAGTAATGAGAATTGTAAAGAAATCATGATCTAGTGATCTGTATATATATACTACTAATAGTAGTGTGCTTGTGAAATCATTTGGTATTCGATATGGATGGATAGACGGAGTGGAAGTATTTTCCATATAAGGAATATTCTACAACCACCAAGGGTGGAAGTGAGCAGGAAAATTGATGGGTTGCTCTACAATATTGAGTATAGGTTTATGTGAGCCGTAGCAAACAATGGATTAGAACTGTGATAGGATTTTGTGAGTTATTGCTGTACAACAACAAGGTGAGATGGTATGATTAGTGAATGAGCTAATGTACAACTTAATGTGCAATCATGTGATTAGTGTATGAACTAAGGTGCATAGAGTGTGGAATTATGTAGTTAGCGAAAGAGCTAATGTATAATATCAAAATGAAAATGATAAAATTAACTAAGGAGCTGACATATAATTGTCAGTGCAAGGACTGACGGGTAATTGTCGGTACAAGGACTTAGGTGTAACTAGTTCTCTGTGATTGGACAGTTGTGTTTATAAAATCCCTGTGTGATGGGAATTATATGTGGGAAATGTGATACATTATATTAAGAGATGTGGGATGTGTACCGAACCTTGAGATTCTGAATTCATGGAATAGAGATTATGATATGAACCATGTTAGGTGACTAGTCAAAATAAAAGAGTAAACGACCTGTGAGAAGAATAATCAAGGAAGAATTAAGGGATTATACGTATATGTGATATGAGTATAATACTACTACTACTATGATTATGGGGGCAGCCCCATGTGGATATACAAAACACTTTTGTCGTTATATACGGGTATGATACAGACACCAAATGGACTGGGTCCATGTGTGATCTAGTGTGTACTTGGTACACGTTGGTTGTTATATACAGATATGTTATAAATATAAATTCCTCTGTGCACTGGGTGCATGTTCTACGACTTGATAGTATGGATATTTCTGTGCGGCTTATGTGCCCGGAGTGTATAGCTATCTCCGTGCGGATTATGTTCCCGGAGACTATTATTATCTTATATGAGTAATATGAGGCGAGGAAGTATCCCACATTGATGGGACTGCTAGTATAGTTGAGGTGTTTTATATAAATGCACAAATAAGAAACATTTGGGGATGCTCCTAGCACAGGGGAAGCTGGTGGTAGATTACCTATTACTGCATCGATCATAAGGGTAGATTCTCTGATTGGTGGGTCATTTACATCTGGGGCCCTTAGGACAGCAAGAGCTCGAGGGGTTTAACCTGGGGATGTTTTTACCCACTGTATTGGGAGGATTATGTCGTGTAAAGAACACAAGATATGATATCAGGTAAATTTAAGCGAACAGTAATATATCAAATGGGATATAATATGTGAGGCGTCATGAGAAGGTATTTTGAGGTATGGTTCTGAGCACTAAGGAATCTGTATATGTGTGTACCAAGTGTGGGATATGGATTTTGGATTTCACGGAAATTGTGAAGTGATCGAGGGATCCGTACCCTATGAGAAAGGATAGAAATTTGTTAATACTGATAATTGAGTAAATATTTTGCTAGGAGGACTAGTGAGGAAAAAACGTGCAGTTAAGATGGTGGCCTGATGGCCTTTCATAAGAAGTTAGTTGTGATGAATTAAGTGGAGATGTCTAATAAGGATCAGTAACTTAAATTGTGGTGATTAAAGAAAGGTTGATAACTCGATGGAGTGCTTTGGAGTGCGGTAGTGATACGTGCTAAGTGTGAGAGATAGGTCCTTTGAGATACAAATTATTGATAAAATTTTGAAAATTGTTAAGAATGAAAGTAGTTCTATGTGATAGAACGAATATGTTTGGAAATTGCCAATGTGATGAGACTTTTAAAGGAGGATTATGATATAGTGTTTTGAGTTGGACATCCATGATTAAATGTCGATGATTATGAAATTGAGGTACCAATAAGGGGAACATATGTTTGAATTACAACATTGACATCGAATGAAAAGATAAAAATGGTTAGTTGGTGAAAGTATTAGGAATGAGGCCTTTAATGCGGAAATCAAGATGAAAATGAGGTGAAATTAAACAGACAAGTTTGTAAAATGGGTATATTATGACCTACAAATTAACGAAAATGCAACCGTAGTCTATGGAAACAGTGAAAATATAGTGAATTAAGAGGCTAGATCCCCGAACTTGTCAAGTTTTGTGAAGGATTAGGTAACGACGGATACCAAAAAAATGAGGTTATACCTGTGACGAAAGTAAAATTGTAAATATGCACACCTAAGGAGGCTAGTTGAGAGTGGAAGGACGAGATTCCCTAGTTATATCCCGAGTAAGTGGACCGGTACGAGGTTAATTTTGAGGACAAAATTCTAAAAGGAGGGGTGATTATAACACCTCGCAATTCTAAATTATATATTAAAATATTAAACATGGATTAAAGGGAAGGATTAGTGCAAATCCTGAAAATTAGGTCAAAATACAAAGGAAGGGTAAAACGGTAATTAGCCAACACGCAACCCTAAGAAGATAAAAATTGAGTAGAAAAAGGAATTTAAGTTAAAATCTGGACCGTGCAAGCGTGTTCAAGCGGCAATTAGGGCACTCGAGCGTGCAATTCATATTTCAATTTCCCTCGTCATGCGCGCCGGAGCGTTGGCTTGAGCGCCTGAGCGCATCCCAGCAGGGAGATACCCTTGTGAATTTCATCTAGTGCGCTTAAGCGGTCATGAGCGCGCTCAAGTGTGAACACTTTCCAAAAATTTATAATCTTTCTGGATGCACGCGCTCGAGCGGCCATTTGTGCGCTCGAGCGTGCAATTCGTGACTCAAAACTCCTAAATTATAATCACCTAACTATATAATTTTTTTTGTATTTTCTTGTTTATTTGAACTAAAAAGTATTGAAAACAATAAATTCTTGGGTTGCCTCCCTAGTAGCGCTTTGTTTAACGTTACGAGCCTGACGTACCTGACTCACTTTACCTCTACGAGGGAAACGGTGGTTGTTCCCCTGTCAATTTCTCCTCCCATGTACAGTTTCAGCCGTTGACTATTGTTGTGCAATTTGCAATCAATCACACAAATACGCAAGTGCACGTGTCACAAGTAATAAAGGGATGTGTGAGTCCAAGTATCGTTCCCATGGAGATGATTTATAAAGCAATGATTATTTAAGTAAAGAAATTATAAAAAGATTGATTTTTATGGTGGGGTTTATAAAATAAAAGACAATTAAAAATAAGAAAACAGTAAACTAAATTCAAAGGTATTAAGATGATGGATGAGATATAGGTCAGATTCAATTTCCCTGATACAGCAATACCGAAACGATGCTTTAACGATGCTATATCAATGCTTAATTAGTAACCGAACACTAAGGTATGCTGGGGCTTTTGGCCAACCTAACATATATACCCAATAACTAATTCCCACATCTCTATGGCCAAACTAATCACCGAATTGTTCAAGTTCAAGTTCAAGGCTATGTGGTGTGAATGATCTCTCTAACCACAACTTAATCAAGTTATAATTAACCTAATTAATCCACACAATTCAACAAGGGTCTGGATTCGGAAACCTCTCGGCCCCAACCTCCTCAATATCACATATGTATCTCTCGACATGCACACATGAATAAGAATAAGCAAACTCGTTGAATAACTAATTAAACATTAATAAAAACAAAGTGTAGGCATACATCTCAATGTTACAGCATAAGTACTTTATCACCTAACCTATAGAGCAATTTAGCTCATAATGGAATTAAATAAAACAGAGAAAAGAAAGAAAGAACTCATTGGAAAACAGAAAAGAAGATGAAAACAAATGCTGTAGGAAAACTTCGTCACTGCTTTGCTCCAGCACTGCTCCAGCAGCTCTTCCTCCTCCAAGAACCTTACTTTCTCTCTCTAAAACTTGGGAGGGGTACTACATTCTTCCCCTCCCTTCTCGGATTTCTTGTGCCAATGTTGTTGACCGAATCAAGGTTGTTGTCCTTGTTCTTTGGGAATTGGATAAGATTCAATCTTTGAATTTGTCTTTGACTCTTGTGGTTTCTGAATTAAATCTTCAGAAACTTCCCTTGCTTGCTGGTGCATTGTTGGGGAATAACTAACTTTTGAAATTCAAAAGTTCGGTTGTCCCTTTGTCCATGCTGTCATGCTGTAGCGCTTGCTATATCATTACTTCGTCAGCTTCTCTGCTACAACATTCCTATGTCAATTTTCCCTGCGAAGACAAACATTCAACAAGTCATCTTTTCTTACACAAAATCAAGGGATATTGTCTCATTTTCCATACTTAGTCATCTCAAAGCACTCAATCATGAATATGCAATAATTAACTCAATTAACATGCAAAGAGGTCAACTTCTATGGAATTTATGCAGCAAATTCATCATAAAAATAACAAATTAACTCTCATTTGGGAGAGTTATCACACTTCAAACTCAAAACGTTGCTCGTCCTCGAGTAACAAAGAAGAAAATGATTAATTGGTCTGCATAAATTCGGCGGCATAATTGCAGCAATCACTATTACTGAGATGAGCAGTTCTGATGTAGCATTCCAACAGCAATGTACACGTGAGAGTTGCCTTTCAACCTTGGCTTACACTTCAACTTTGGGATCTTTGACATCTTATCTTCTCTTGGTTTCTTGCTTCTGGAGTATTGAGTATGTGTGTGTGAAGAACTTTCTTGTTCGCTTGATCATATTGAGAGTATCAAACTAAGAATCATAAGACTTAGTTGCTGTATCCATACTTTGCCAAACTTGAATCAAGACCCATGTGTAGAGAATTGAAGGAACGAGTGTCCACCTTGCTTGCTTTTCTTTTGACTTTGGCTCCCTCTTTTATTTTGTGAGCTTTGCTCATGTGCATTGGCACTTATTTTTTTTTTTGTCTTTTTGACTTTGATTTTTTTCTTTTTGTGAGGGGCTTTCTTTTTCACTTGTGCTTTTGCACTTGCTTTAGCTCGGCTTCTTTCACCCTTATAGCCTTCAAGACTTACTCATATGGTAAGATTCAAATCCATCAAACTTGAATCCTAAGTCCTCATCTGCAATCCACTCTTTAGGCTTCTCTTGCTTTCAAGTTCATTCTTTGTGCTTCATGTTCAATCACTCCAGTTGCTTTCTGCCTTGATAATTTCAGCCTCCAATTCATACCTCCATTGCTTTGCAAGTTCTAGTTGAAAAACACTTACTCTCACTCAATCGTAACCACTGCCATCCTGTTACAACAAAAAGGATTATAACAACATAGCTAAGGATGCAATCTGTTTTACCTTATTGATGCAGCATTAATTTCTAACTTCTTGTTACTCCTTATTGAGGCATTCTCTCCAACTCTTTTTCTTATTTTTATGTTGTAACATATACCTAACTTCTTTTATTCACACAAAACAGAAAATTAAATTTACCGAATTTAAAATCTACTGACTAGCAAACATGTTTCTCTTTTTCATTAATTTCTTAAGTAATGCAGGGGATTACATATAGCAAAAAGAGAAGAAAAAGAAAAGAACAAGACAACCTGGGTTTTTCTTCATTTTTAAATCAGAACCAAAGGAAGTTCTTATCATGGTCTTTGTCTTCTTCTTGGTCTGAGGGGTTATCTTTCATATTTTCATCTTTTTGCTCAACCTCCTCTCTCATTTCTTCATCTTTGCCTTGATTTTTCTACTTTGGGTGCTTAGTGTCTCCATTGTTGCCACTCCAAACTCAGTTTAGTTGCCTCGGGTGAAAGTGATTGAGGTTTGAGGGACTCCAAACTCAAGCCATTGCTGTGGCTTAAGTGTTTGGGGGACTCCAAACTCAAGCCTTTGTTGTGGCTTGAGTTCTTATCTTTTGGGCATCAGTACCCTTTTCTCCCTGCAAAACATCTTAAATAAAATTAAAAAGAAACATGAATACTAACTTATCCTAATCCTAATAATTGAAAATATGAAAACTAAAAATTGCAAGAATTTAAAATACTGAAATTAAATTGCATAATTTTAAAAACTTCCTAATTGAACTTTGGGCTGCCTCCCAAAAGCGCTTATTTTATAGTCTTCAGCCTGACTTGGATTGATGATCAAGGAGGCTTGAAACAAAGAGCGAAGAACAACTTTGATTCTTCGATCCAACTCTTCTCACATGTAGACTCTTTCATCTTGACCTTGGGCTGTCTTCCAACCCTTAATGATTGAGGAACATCGAGGTTTGTTATTCCATCTTCCGTATATTCAATGGTATGCACCTGATCTCCATCCATCTTTAAAATTAAATCATTTTTCCATATGTCTACCACACCTTTCTGGGTATCAAAGAATGGTTCCTCAAGAAATTGAGAAATAGTGGGGTCCTCCTCGATGTCAAGCATCACAAAATCTACTTGGTGTGCAAAGTTGCCTATCTTGACATTCATATTTTCAACAATGTCAATTGATGCTTTGATGGAGCGATTAGGCAAATGTAGAGTCATCTTTGCAGACCTTATGCTCCTTATTCCCATCTTTTCTAGCAGAGTCGTAGGCATCAATTTCACATTAGCCTCAAGATCATTCAAGGTTTTCTCTTTTTGCATGGCATCTTGTTGCTTTTGTAGCCTTTGAGGTAAAGGAGATGGTTGTATGATTGTCTCGCTGACGGTCTGACCATGCTGTAGTTTTGCTATAGCAGTACTCTCAGTGCCAGCAATTTCAGGTTCTTCAGGTTGATCATATATTTCCACCTCTTTTACAACTTTATCTCCATCCTTTTGATTTAATGCCTTTTTCTTCTGCTCATGGTAGTTCTTTATAACTTCTGGTTCATCTACGGCTTCACCACCTGATATTGCTATAGCATTGACATGTTCGTCTCCATTCTTTATTTCAATGGCCTTGATGTGCTCCTCTTCGTTTCTCCCTGGATACTCTGTGCTTCTAGGCAGTGTGTAATATTGTCTGATGTTGATTGCTTCTGCCAATTGTCTTATCCGAGTTTCCAAGTTTTTGATAGATGCAGTTTGGTTCTGGATAAGGGCATCACTTCTTGCCATAAAGTCTTTCAGCATGCTTTCCAGCGAATTTGATGTATCAACTTGTTGACTAGGCTGTTGCTGCTGCATAAATTCAGAAGGGCATGGAATCCTGTTTGAATGTGTTGCTGTAGCAGAGAATTCTTGTTGTTGTCCTTGTGAATATGAAAGAATTGAGTTGTTCCCCCATTTTTGGTTGTAGGTGTTTGAATATGGATTGTTCATGTTATAGCTTCCTACAAAACAAACAGATTGAGGATATTTTGGACAGTTATCATAAACATGAGGACCATTAGAGAAAACACATGATATAGCATCAGTGAGGGCATTGACTGGTTTAGCTTCAGCAGACAGACTCATTGTCTTGATAGAGTTGTTAAGAGCTGAAATCTGTGCTGACAGTGCTGATACAACATCCAGTTCCCAAACTCCAGCAGCTTTTTTTTGTATTAAACTTGATCTTTCTACGGGCCACTGATAGTTGTTGACTGCCATCCTCTCCAATATTGCATATGCTTCTATATATGTTTGTTCTAATAGGGCTCCTCCAGATGATGCATCAACCATGCCTTTTGTTGGTCCATTGAGCCCATTATAGAATGTCTCCATTTGAATCCATTCGGGAATGCCATGATTTGGGCACTTCCTCAACAGATCTTTGAATTTCTCCCAAGCTTCATAAAAGGATTCTTCTTGCAATTGCTTGAAGGTTGATATATCATTCCTGTATTGGGCTGCCTTCATAGGAGGGAAGAACTTTAATAAAAACTTGTTCGCTAACTCCTCCCAACTTCGGATTGACTGTGGTTGTAAAGAATTCAACCATGCTTTAGCTTTGTTGGTGAGGGAATATGGGAACAACTTCATCTTTAGCGCATCAGATGTAACTCCTTTTATTTTGAAAGTGTCTGCTACATCAATAAAATTCTGGAGGTGAAGGTGAGGGTCTTCACTAGGCAGTCCATTGAATTGACCAATTGTTTCCAGCATGTCAAACATGGCCGGTTTCAATTCAAAATTTGCTGCTGCAATTTCTGGTTGAACAATCGAAGAATGAAGGTTCTTGAGTGCTAGGATTCTTTGCCCTATGATTGAGATCTCAGACTGAATTGGCTCTTCATTGCTAGCTCTTGGTCCTGTCATTCTTGCTGTCATATCAGGTAATGCTGTAGCGTTGCTACGTCTTTGCTGTCTCCTTTGAGCTTGAAACGTGCTTTCAGTTTCAAGGTTAAAGTTTACTTCTTGCTTGGTTGGAGAACTGCTCAAACGCTGCAATTAACACTCAAAGAAAAGGAAAGGTGTAAGAAAAGAAATAGAAAAGAAAAGAAAAGATAGAAAGAAGAGAGAATTTCTTCACTTAAATAAAAAGCTTTAAAGAAATCATCCCCCGCAACGGCGCCAAAAACTTGTTGTGCAATTTGCAATCAATTAAATCAATCACATAAATACGCAAGTGCACGTGTCACAAGAAATAAAGGGATGTGTGAGTCCAAGTATCGTTCCCACGGAGATGATTTATAAAGCAATGATTATTTAAGTAAAGAAATTATAAAAAGATTGATTTTTATGGTGGGGTTTATAAAATAAAAGACAATTAAAAATAAGAAAACAGTAAACTAAATTCAAAGGTATTAAGATGATGGATGAGATATAGGTCAGATTCAATTTCCCTGATACAGCAATACCGAAACGATGCTTTAACGATGCTATATCAATGCTTAATTAGTAACCGAACACTAAGGTATGCTGGGGCTTTTGGCCAACCTAACATATATACCCAATAACTAATTCCCACATCTCTATGGCCAAACTAATCACCGAATTGTTCAAGTTCAAGTTCAAGGCTATGTGGTGTGAATGATCTCTCTACCCACAACTTAATCAAGTTATAATTAACCTAATTAATCCACACAATTCAACAAGGGTCTGGATTCGGAAACCTCTCGGCCCCAACCTTCTCAATATCACATATGTATCTCTCGACATGCACACATGAATAAGAATAAGCAAACTCGTTGAATAACTAATTAAACATTAATAAAAACAAAGTGTAGGCATACATCTCAATGTTACAGCATAGGTACTTTATCACCTAACCTATAGAGCAATTTAGCTCATAATGGAATTAAATAAAACAGAGAAAAGAAAGAAAGAACTCATTGGAAAATAGAAAAGAAGATGAAAACGAATAATGCTGTAGGAAAACGTTGTCACTGCTTTGCTCCAGCAGCTCTTCCTCCTCCAAGAACCTTACTTTCTCTCTCTAAAACTTGGGAAGGGTACTACATTCATCCCCTCCCTTCTTTCTTGCCTTTTTGACCTCTCTCTCGCTTCTGAATTCGTGGGGGAACTCCTCTTTAAATAGGAAAAGTGGTTGGATAATTGGGCTTTAGGGTTAGGAGTGAAAATCCAAGAATCTTGTTGCTGCAGCCTTATCGTATCCCTAGATTCTTGGGTTGTTGACACTTGCTTGGATAAGATCTTGATCTTCTTGGAATCCTTGTGCCAATGTTATTGTTGACCGAATAGGAGCTGAGTTTATTGTCCTTATTCCTTGGGATTTTCGGATTTGTTGGTACTTAATTGGATAAGATCTTTATCTTCTTGGATTTCTTGTGCCAATGTTGTTGACCGAATCAAGGATGTTGTCCTTGTTCTTTGGGAATTGGATAAGATTCAATCTTTGAATTTGTCTTTGACTCTTGTGGTTTCTGAATTAAATCTTCAGAAACTTCTCTTGCTTGCTGGTGCATTGTTGGGGAATAACTAACTTTTGAAATTCAAAAGTTCGGTTGTCCCTTTGTCCACGCTGTCATGCTGTAGCGCTTGCTATATCATTACTTCGTCAGCTTCTTTGCTACAGCATTCCTACGTCAATTTTCCCTGCGAAGACAAACATTCAACAAGTCATCTTTTCTTACACAAAATCAAGGGATATTGTCTCTTTTTCCATACTTAGTCATCTCAAAGCACTTAATCATGAATATGCAATAATTAACTCAATTAACATGCAAAGAGGTCAACTTCTATGGAATTTATGCAGCAAATTCATCATAAAAATAACAAATTAACTCTCATTTGGGAGAGTTATCAACTATTCACTGTGAAGCTCCTATCGAAATCCAGCGGACTGATCTCCACTGCTCCATATAATTTCATGTTCCTTACGATGAACTGTCCCGACCATCAAGACTTAAGTTTTCCAGGGAAGAGACGAAGACGAGAGTTAAAGAGTAATACCTGATTCCCCACCTTGAAGTCTCGAGGTAGGATCTTCTTGTCGTGCCACTTCTTTGTCTTCTCTTTGTAAAGGCTTTCACTTTCGTACGCAGAGAGTCTGAACTCATCCAGTTCATCCAGTTGCAGAAGCCTTTTCTCAGCAGCGGTCTTGGAATCAAAGTTGAGGTACTTTATTGCCCATAAAGCTTTATGTTCCAATTCCACTGGTAAGTGACAGGCCTTCCCAAACATTAACTGGAAAGGAGACATTCTGATTGGTGTCTTGAATGCAGTCCAGTATGCCCACAGTGCATCATTAAGCTTCTTGGACCAATCTTTTCGGGAACTTCCCACCGTTTTCTCCAAGATACGCTTCAGCTCTCGGTTGGATATCTCCACTTGACCACTTGTTTGCGGATGATATTGTGTTGCAATCTTATGCTTCACTCCGCATTTAGCCAATACGTATTCCACCTTTCTGTTGTCAAAGTGGGTTCCTCCGTCACTTATGATTGCTCGCGGTATGCCATATCGGAAAAATATGTTTCTTTTCAGGAATGCTATAACCACCCGAGCATCATCAGTAGGAAGGGCAACAACCTCAACCCACTTGGAGACGTAATCAACTGCAACCAGGATGTATTTGTTGCCATAGGAAGGGGAAAGGGTCCCATGAAGTCTATTCCCCACACATCAAAAATCTCAACCTCCAATATGTTGTTGAGGGGCATTTCATGTCTTCTGGAGATGTTCCCCGTTCGCTGACATCTATCACATGATTCAATAAACTTCCTTGCATCTTTGTAAAGTGTTGGCCAATAAAAACCACTCATTCGCACCTTTGCAGCTGTTCTTTCTCCTGCGAAGTGTCCACCATAGCTGGAACCATGATAGTGCCACAGGATGTATTTCATCTCTTCTTCTGGAATACAACGCCTTATTACTCCATCAGAACATCTGTAGAACAGGAAAGGCTCATCCCATAAGTATTTCTTGACATCATGTAGAAACTGCTTTCTTTATTGCCATGTGAAATCTAATGAAATTTCTCCTACTGCTTTGAAGTTTGCAAAATCCGCGAACCAAGGAGGTGTACTTCTGGTCGGACGAAAAGTGCAGATACCGGTTCTGTTACTCGGTATAAATGCGTACCGATGAAGTATCCTAGAAAATTATAATAAGTGCATGAATATTACTATAATAATATATAGGACTTGTAAAATAAGTTTCAAGTTAAAATAATGAGAACTGGTGCCAGAACTGATACTGGCAATGGAAAAACGTGTACCGGAAAGGTGCTGCGAAAAATAAAATAAAAACATGACAAATCTTAGAAAAATGAGTAGGTTCAGAATCCTAAGTATTGGATTAAAATGCTAAGCGTAGCAATTAATGATAACACTGTGTGTTTAATTCTTAAGTGACTATATATACTACATTTGGCACTAAACCCTATGCCATAACACTATCCTACGTGAGTCTTTGGGTGGGTGGTCAGTTGTGCTCTACTCCATTGTTTCTCTTCTCTTTTGTGTAAGCTTTGAGGCCTCATTCTTCATGAAATCTCTACCTAAACACTTGTGGTGAGTGAGAGTGAGCATTGGGAGGGTGTTGCTGACCTTTTTCTGGGTTAGAGGGTTAGTTTGTGTTAGAGTGAGGTGCTGACTTTGAGTTTGGAGAAGGTCTTAACCTTGTGTTTGGTTTTGTGGTTCCAAGGAGTGACCTTTGTGAAGAAAGAACTCATCTTTGTGTGCCATTTTCGTGCACCTTCAAAGTCAGAACCTTAGGGGTTGTTGGTGAGCTCCAAGAGCACTCCTTTCTCTGTTTTGAGCTTGGGTAAGTGTTCCCAACCTTTGATCATGAGTTTTAATGATTAAAAGAGATGTCTTGGCATGTTTAATGAATTAAACAAGTAACCACCCTATATATGAACCTAAAGAAGTGTAAAAATGCATGCTTGGACGTTGGAATGGGTTAAAAACCCAACCTTTGGAAGGATATCTCGCGAAATGCAGAACTGCATTCTGTCGCAAAATATCTGGATATGCATATCCAGATATGATATCCGAATATGGGGATTTGAATATCCGGATATTGATATCCAGATATTGGCAGAGAGATATCCGGATATTGATATCCGGATATGCCCCCGACAAATATCTGGACATTCTGGGTTTTCGAAGAACAGTAGCTGCACTGTTTATACAGAAGGCTATTGGGAGTTTGTGGACCCTAGATTGATGAAGTTGAACTTCTGTAGTAATTAAACTAAGTCAGAATCTAAGTGATTAAGGGCTTGTGGCTTTGTGATAAGCCTAAAGACGTAAAACGTAAAAGAAAGGCGTTGTCTTTGTGTCTTATGCTTGTTAAGCATGAATATTGATATATTGTTGGTCCAAAACAGATTGTGATTCTGCTACGTTTGGGCTGTGAGGTTGGTAGGACTCTTGGCTTGGATTGTTAGCTTGCAAGGTAAGCTTTCGTGTCCTCGGTTTAGCCATTGTTGGTTCCACCATGTCCCATGGGGGTATGGTTATATGCATGATGTTGTTTTCATGATATATTGATTTGTTAAATGCTGTTGAGCTGTTATATGTGAGTGCCTTTATGATATGCATGTGGTGTTCCACCTATACGGTAAGCCTAAGTATGTGGTACATACAAGAGGGTGAGGTTGTGGGTGAGGTGCAAGCAGTGATCCTTGTGCTTATTGTGGGTTGTAGACGTACGTCCTGCATTTCTCTGGCCAGTAGAATAGTTATAACACACATGGCATGAATATCTATTGCATTGCATAGTTTTGGAACTTATACTGTTAAATGCTTTTGAACTTATATTGGTCGCGTAAGTGAGCTTGGGGTGGAAGATCCTTGAGGACCCCTTGTCTTACTGAGATTTCTTTGTTGAGATCTCACCCCACGTTTGGGGCACATATTTCAGGTTCAGGTAATGCGGAGGTTGAGACCTCTGGCGGCAGGAGGCCGGAGCTTAGCTGATTATATATGCTGTATGCTGACATGACTGGATATTGGATGCTGTTTATGTTTCCTGTCTTTATATTGATATTGAAGTTGAGACTCTTTTGTGGGCTTTGTTGCCTTATCTGGTGAGCATGGGGTTTGTCCATGCCACATTGATGTTAGTACTTTTAGTTCGAGTTGTATAAGCTATCAGGGTTGTTTGGTCTACGTATGGTAGTTCCGTGACTAGAGACACATTATGTTATTTATGTTATGAGGTATTTCAGTTAGCTGTCTTTTGTAATTTTCATACAAGCGATGTTTTATGAAATGAATTAAGTAATTCAACTTGGTTAATGATAATGACGTCATAATTTAAAAGAAAAAAGATATTCCGCATTTTTAAATTAAGTGTGGCTTAATACGGTGATATGATAATAAACTGGATATATACGGGGTGTTACACAGCAGCAATGAGCGAAGATGCTGGCGGCGCGACAGGGGCGGACGTGCGACAAGTGCTAGCGGTATGATGGCAACAGTGGACAAGGGCACTGATAGTGGACGACCGAGTATTAGACACGGTGGCGGCGACTGAGTGTTTAGAAAAATAGGAGAGAAAAATTAGGGAGACAGAGGATGGGGAACTTTTTGAAAAAATAGTCATTCTAAAATTAAAAAATGGTTTTTATTTTTATTTTAAGATCCAAATGACGTTTTTACTTAAAAGTAATTTTTAAATATTGTATCTAAACGCAAAATAACTTTAGCTTTTAAAAAAAACAACTCATAAAAAGTCATTTTTTCAAACGCCCATCCAAACGGGCCCCTAATAGACAATGTCGTCAATGATTTATCACCATTCTTCCCCTATGAACTTGCTCATGTACAAAGGAATAACTCATCTAGTTAGATTCATAAACTAATTATAACAAATCCATTGATATTCATGTTATCAAATTACCATCATACATTGCCTGGCCATCCATTGCTTACGCTATCCATGATACATTCAATATCTCAAAATGACATATTCAATTTAACTTTACATACTTACATCATTTGCCAAAATAATACAAATTCTCACATGATATAAACCTATAGGCTTTTTCATTTTTTGCCCCTTATTAATTAATTAATAACCATTTTGCCCCTGATTCGAACTATCTACCAATCTGCCCCTCTTTAATCGACTACCTTGCATTTTTAGTTGATTAAATGGTCAAAACATGCAAAAATGGCTGTTGGGAGATTTAATCGACTAAATCTCCCTATTTAATCGACTAAATCTCCCAACAGACAACAAAGGAAAACAAGTCAGTATGATTTTTTAATCGATTAAGTAGGGAGATTTAGTTGATTAAATCTCCCAACAACCATTTAGTCGATTAAAAATTCAAGTTAGTCGATTAAATATGGGCAAATTGGTAGATAGTTTTGAATCAGGGACAAAATCGTTATTAATTAATTAATGAGGGGCAAAATGGTCAAATAGCCTAAACCTATACATGTTTCTCTAACATAATGTACATGTATTATACAATAATAGACATAGACATTATATGCTATCTCAAAATACATACTCATCACATGATACATATAAATACATCAATAAATATCCAAAATGTTGATCCATAGGTTTCCAAGCTTACACATTTGAAGTTTTGATGATTACAAAGCACCAACAAGCTCAACATGGATGCACAAGTTAGAAGGTAGTGCTACAAGTCCCCAAAGGCACTAGAAGATCAAGGCAACATGCAAAAGTGAAGAATTAATTCAAATGTACAAAGTCAACATCAAAGTCAAAGTTTCAAATGAAAAAATGACCTAGAAGACTCAAAGGATGAAGACACTTGAAGATAATTAAAGACTGGTAATTTGATTTTGTGTCATGTACTTTTAGAGTCTTAGGTTGTATGAAGTTGAGTTTACTGAGTCTTATCTCTCTAGATTTTATTTATAATCATAAACTCATGCATACAAGTCTCACACACGTGGAACACATTTATATTGATACTAGAAACATGCATTTATATGTGAGAAGTGAGAGAGAGAGAGAGAGAGAGAGAGTCAATTAGAAATAATTTGGATCAAATTCGAATTATTTTTGGGTTGCTATCATCAAATATCCGGATATGGATTTTGAGTATCCGGACATGGCATATCTGGATATCAAAACCCAGAATATCCAGATACAAAGACACACTTATCCGAATATTTGTCGAGAATCACATAATTATTTTTTAAATTCGAATCAAATCTTTTTATATCTTTTCTAAACCAACTTGGGTTGCTATATAATCATGTTTTAGGGTTCAGAAACATAAGAGAGAGTATTATTACTTGCATTAGAGTAAGAATCACCCAAGATCAAGTATTATGCTTAAAATTGATATTCTAGATAGAGAAATCTCTTAATTCTTTTTCTTCTTTTGTTTTTTGTTGATGTTTTCTGTAATTCCAGACGTAGGGAGATACTTTAGAGGATCTAGACAGTGAGTTATTGGTTTGGTTCAATTGGAGTGATCCTAGGATTTAGGTTGAGAGTGATCAAGGGGTTGGTCATAGTCTTGTAAAATTCCAATTAAGTTTTGGTTTCTGGTTCAAGGAGAGTGGTCCTAGGGTTTAGATTAAGCGTGATCGGGGAGATCGCAGGTCTTGTAAAATTCCTCTTGTAAAATGGTTTCTTCAAGCACCAGTTGGAAGCTTGATGATAGTGGAATGGTCGGCCTCAGTCTAGATGTAGATCTCAGTGGTGGATAGTGAACCAGGATACATCTCGGTGTTATCTTCTCTTACCTTACCTTTTATTTTTCGCTGCATATTACTCTTTTTTGATTCATTATTCTTGATAATATGAATTTGTTTTAAGGGTTTGGAAATTTTTGTTAATAGTTTAAAATCTCTCTTGCATGCTTTCTTCAAAAAGGGGTTTTTAATTTTCTTTATTTAAAGTGAAAAATTTGAAAACACAATTTACCTTCCTTGTGTTATTGTTTGGCCATTATTTGTTTACAATTGGCCTCAAAGCTTAGATTCTCTATTTTAGGTTTAACCACCAGAGATAAATATCCATAAATAATGGCTAGTTTTAATAAAGATTTTCCTCAAGATGGTAGTTCAACCAATAGGTCACCATATTTTAATGGAGCCGATTATCCTTATTGGAAATCAAGAATGCAAATCTTTTTAAAATCAGTTGATCTTAGTGTTTGGGCTAGTGTTGAAGATTGCTATGATTTTCCTACCAATTTGGGTGATGATGGTAATAGGGTTCCTAAAAATATTAAAGACTTTAGTGATTAAGAACTTAAGGAAGCCCAATGGAATGCTAAATCTAAAAATCTCATAACGAATGTTCTAGGTAGAGATGAGTACTTTAGGATTTCCTCTTGTAAAACCGGTAAAGAGATGTGGAAAGTCTTAGAACTCACACATGAGGGTAATGATGCTCACCGGCAAGTGCACCGATCGCACAAGTAATATAATGATAAGTAGAGTATCGTCTCCACAGGGATTGTGATCGTATATAAATTAATAGTCCTTTCAAGATTGGAGGAGTTCAAAGAGTTTGTTTGTGACAAATAATGTCGATTTGAGTAAAATTAAAAGTAAAGACTTATTTTTGGGATTTTTCTGTGATGAAGAATAAAATTGAAAATAACAATGAGAAGTGATTTGTAAAATATGATAAAAGAATTGTAGCTAGGATACACTCACCAAATGATCACCGCTTCTTACTCTGGATTGATTTACAATATTCATTTATAAAATTACTCGGATAAATTATTAAGCAATGAACTCAATAATTTAGGCATCCGCAATTCAATACACATATATTCCTAGCATGCATACGAACCGTTATCTTACCCCCTTTCACAGTGGCATAGTTTAACTGGCGTCGCGCTTCTGTCTGAATGGAAAAGTTGGACCAAATTCCTCGTAACTTGGCGCCAGTTGGCGCCATGCTCCTGACACAAAAGTGGCGCCATTTTGCTTCAAGTTTGGCGCTAAGTGGATTCATTCTGGCGCCAATTGGCGCTATGCCACTGTGACCATTTGGTTCTCCAAAAGTGGTGCTACCCAGCTTCATTTTGGCGCCAGTTGGCGACACTTGCAAGGCTTCTGTAACAGCCCCAAACCCTATAGCATGATACTGTCCGCTTTGCCCTCGGGCTCACGGTTTTGTTTCTTGGGACACCCCACAAAAGGCCTCACACTAGAAGAGGTATCCACACCCTTATAAGGCATGCTTTGTTCCCCTCTCCAACCGATGTGGGACATTACATCCTCCCCCACTGGGAATACAGTGTCCATGCTGTACACACCGGTCCAGGGCCAGGCTCTGATACCAAATGTAACAGCCCTAAACCCTGTAGCATGATATTGTCCACTTTGCCCCGCGCACAAGCACCGTCGAGCTCTAGGTTTTGTTTCTTGGGAAACCCCACAAAAGGCCTCACACTAGAAGAGGTATCCACACCCTTATAAGGCATGCTTCGTTCCCCTCTCCAACCGATGTGGGACATTACATCCTCCCCCGCTGTACACACCGGTCCAGGGCCAGGCTCTGATACCAAATGTAACAGCCCCAAACCATGTAGCATGATATTGTCCGCTTTGCCCTCGGGCTCACGGTTTTGTTTCTTGGGACACCCCACAAAAGGCCTCACACTAGAAGAGGTATCCACACCTTTATAAGGCATGCTTCGTTCCCCTCTCCAACCGATGTGAGACATTACATCCTCCCCCACTGGGAATACAATGTCCCCGCTGTACACACTGGTCCAGGGCCAGGCTCTGATACCAAATGTAACAGCCCCAAACCCTGTAGCATGATATTGTTCGCTTTGCCCTCGGGCTCACGGTTTTGTTTCTTGGGACACCCCACAAAAGGCCTCACACTAGAAGAGGTATCCACACCCTTATAAGGCATGCTTCGTTCCCCTCTCCAACCGATGTGGGACATTACAGGTAGCTACCAATACCAAGCAACGTCCTCAGCATATAAGCCTATGGGTCTCATAAATGCTCCAAGGCGTGTTCCAAGAACCACAACCAAGGTACCCCTTCCATCCAGATACACCCGAGACTTCCTAGTGTGCTCCTACCCGGATGACACACCACGACCCTAGGTCAACTGGAACTCCCTCTCGGAGACCTATCCAGTGGAAGTCCGCACTGCCCGAAGGCTACACTGTCTACTGGCCAGAGACTCGGTGCATAAGTACCCTCATAAATGCTACATGCATGCTCTTGCTGTTCTACACTACTCATATACATTTACTACCAATACCATCAACTGGCATGGTGGAACACACAAGGGGAACAAGCCCCAGTACCAAGAGGTTACCTCAAAATGCTCCTCCACTTAGCTCCACAACAGCTTATTTTCCAAACTTGTTATTCAACAGAATGCCTACACCAAGGACATTCCCAATTACTCAAAACTCATACAACACATGCCAATTTACAATTATACATGCATTGATCCAACCACTTACCTCAATCCACTTGGTCCAGGACCAAGTGCAATCCACTGACTCACGGTTTGGGGTTCAAGTCGACGTACGACAACCTACAATATCCATGTACGAATCGTCAGTACACAGCAAATCCACCAAAACGCGAAAACGTCAAATTTTCACTCCTACACTAGGTAGGTTCGGCCTTCTAAGGCATTTTACAAAATTTATTTTTCTAAATTTTCTTTCTCATCTTCTTATACACTCTTAGGTTGTCACAAGGCTAATTCAAGTGCCTTTTTTCTGTTTTACGTCTTTTAAGCATCGTTTTGCTTAATAATTCACTCTAGGTTCCTTTATGACCCTAAATACAATTTATTATTTTTCATTGATTCTACCACTTTCCAACCACCACACAACCCATTTTAATACCATTCAACACTTGAAATATCATCCAATCAACACAAACAACCTCAACTCCCTAAAGCTCTCTATATGGCCGAATTGCCCACTTGGAATTTCCAAAGAATTCTCACTCAATTTTAATCATTCCACACCTCATACAACACCATTATATCAACATATAATCATCCAACAACTCACCAATAATATCTTAACACATTTTCCAAAATTCAAGTCATGACACCTCAAAAATATTCTAAGTTAAAAATCCATATTTTTCACCTAAAATTTTCATGGCATTTATAGCTAATACACATTATTCTAAGACACTTTCATGTACAAACTTTTCCCAATTGAGCTCTCTAACATCACACATCAACAATGCAAGGTTTAGGGTTCATAATTATAAACTACAATCAAACCATGGAAATGGGGTGGAAACATACTCACAACCAAGACTTGATACTCCTCCAAGACTTATCCAAGCATTGGAAGACCATATGACTCCATGAACCTCAATTTTCTTCAAAAGTTCGAATATGAAAATGGCTTGGATCTCCCCAAATACACGGTTTCAAGGCTCAAGAGTGGTACCAATGTGTTTAGAAGGTCGATTCCAATAAATTTCTACCCAAAAATCGTTTGATTTGGCCAAGAAATGATGAAGTTATGAGAAGAAGAAAAATTCAAACAAAAATATGGAGGGGGGCTGTCGTTGGAGCAAAGGGGAAGAGAGATAATGAACCATGAGTGTGAGGGAAATGAAGATAACTTAAGTGGATTTGAGTGGGGCGGGTCCCACACGCGATTTAACTTTAATCTAATCATCAATTTTAACTACAAATCCATAATCTACGTATTTTTCTGGTTCATGACATATTTTTGTTTCCTAAAATATTGATAAAATTTTCACACTTAACAGTACAATTATACCGCAGTATTTTACACTGGAAAAATCATTATTCATCAATTTTTCTCAAATTTGCCTATCCACCCGATTTTTCGTCCTGAGTCCATTTCCGACATTATTTTTGTCATTTGAGGTCTTCAACTCAATTTTCATCAGCCTAGGGTTGCGTGTTGGCTAATTACCGTTTTGCCCTTTCTTTGTATTTTGGTCTAATCTCTAGGTTTTTCACTAATCCTTCACTTAATTACTCATTTAATATTTTCATACTTCTGCAAGTTTTCTTCCTAGCTCTAGTTTAGGGACTTTGATTCTTGAAGAACCAGTTTGTAAACTTTTACTTTGAGTTTTCTTTACTGAATATTGGTAATGAATGTTTCTTTACTTTTTAGATTTGCAATATTTCTAAATATGAGTTTCTAATTTCTTTTCTTTTCTGGGTTGTCAAAATGATTGGATGAATAATTTTTGATGTTCTTTGTTACTGTTTGTTTTATCTCATTCGTTTGATTCTTTTATTTTTTAACTCAAGAAATCCATGGGAATGGAACTTGAGTATTTCAACAAAAAGAAATTGGGAAATGAATTTTTGATAAGAGTTAAATGAACCCTTTTTGATTAGGGATAATCAAAGGTGATTTCTAATATAATTTTCTAGAAAGATTCAAGAAGCTTTGGGAAAAGTTTTTCTTGAACCTTAATGTTGATTCTGGAAAGTTTCAACTAAACTTGCCGTAGCAACTCAGAAACTGAGATAAACTTGTTGTAGCACTGTACGAATTTGCAGTTTGCAAATATTTTTGTCATCCATGATTTTTTTATATACTCAGAAGCTTTTAAACATTGATAAATCAATTCTTACTTTTTAGATCAGATTTTGATAATTGAAAAAGACTACAAAAAAATTTCTTGTTATAAAAACAATTAAGTTCCAATTCAGAATTTCTTAATTCAGAAAAATAAAAAGAAAACTAATTCGACCTGTTCCCTGAGAACGATACTTTTCCTTTGAAAAATTACTACCAACAAAATGGCGCCGATGCCGGGGAACGGTGTTTGATTTAGTTTCTTTTTGAAAATTTTGTCTTGTAGTTCTTGAATTGGTTTTCTTGCAGTTTCATTTTTATTTTTTCTTGAACTTACATTTTCTTTGAGATTTTGCAGACGAATAATTCTTGACTGTGAAAACAGATTGATACACTTTGCATTCTGCCAAATCTGAAGAAAAAAAAAACAGTTGTTGAACACTCTACAGGGGAATCACAATGGAATTGGCAGCTCAACTTGCAGCTTTGCATAACACAGTGAAAGAATTGGCCAAGGTTATGGAAGAATCCAAGCAACCAGCACCTACTCCAATAGTTGCTATAGCACCTATATGCTCACTTTGCTATGATGCTCATGCCTTTGAAGAATGCCCCAGCAATCCAACATCTATTTTTTATGAGGGAGGCTTCAATTGCAATTATAACAACCACAACCAATTTGATCAGCAAGGATGGCAGAACCAAGGATGTAATTTTGCCCAAAATTAAGGCCATAATTACCAATACCAGCAACCTTATCATGGATGGCAGCATTCATTTAAATCAGAAGATCCTTTTTCACCTTGTTTTATGCATCCTCTTTTTGCTGATCAGCTAGAGCAACATCTTGCAGAAGCTCAACCTCCAAATGAGCAGTGGATGAATCAAATGCTAGAAAACCATGAGGCTATGCTTCAAAGTCATGGAGCTATCTTGAAGAGCCTTGAGATACAAATGGCGCAGATTGCTTATGCCCTTAGTATGAGACCTTTGGAGACACTACCAAGTGACACAGAAATACCTAAAAGGGATGGAAAAGAAGTGTGCAAAGCCCTCCACTTGAGGAATTGGCAGCAAGTGGATAACATTGTTACAGTCCAACCATCAACCACTCAATCCTCACCTCAAGACAAAGATGATGAGGAGGAAACTACTGCTGAACCAGTATGGGCAGCATTGAAATCAAACGAATCAGACAAGCTAATGCTAAACATTGAGGCTCATCAACCTATATCAAAGGCAATACAGATCCCATTTCCTCAAAGACGCCAAGAGCAGCAACAAGAGCACTATCTCTCCCACAATTTTCCATCCAAGCTGGAAAATCCAGGTTCTTCTTTAATTTCATGTGCAATAGAAGAAAGGAATATTGTCCCTGATGGAAAAATAGAGAACAAATTAGTGAAAGTTTATAGGTTTATTTTTCCAACAGATTTCATGATAGTTGATTTTGAAACTGACAAGGATGTGCCCATTATGGATAGGCCATTCTTAGTTAAAGAGGATGCTATAATTGATTTTAAAACAGGAGAATTAACCACGAGAGTTAATGAGAAAAATGTGACTTTTAATGTTTCAAAAACAACAAATTTCATTGATGAAGATGTTGATGACTATTCTGTTATTTTTGTTTTTGATCATTTGGTTGCTTCCCATGTGCATTTAAATAGTGAAATTAGCAATTTAGAAATGGGCAGCCTCAAACATGTGGAGGAAAAGCAAAATGAAAGTGAACTTGTGTCAGCCTTAGTGTCTCAACCACCCAAATTCTTTGGAGATTATAAATTTGAACCATTAAAATTGCTTGAGAAAAATATAAGCTCCAGCTCCTTATATCAACAGGGAAGACTTAGTCTAATCATGACGGAATTAATTTAAAAGAAAATAATCAAATAGTTAGATACAGGGCAGATTGTTCTAAATTTGAAGATAAGAATCAAATTAGTTCCAATCAAATTTAGATGGTTAAAACATTGCTGGAGCAGGCATCTAGATAAAGAGAAGAATTTTATTTCTTTACTAGACGCTGGATAAAAAAAGAGAGTTAAGTTGATTAGTTGGTTAGTATATGTATTTGTGTCATTAGAGCTTAGACTAGTTTAGCATGTGTAACTCTTGTTTTGATTAGTTTAATTCTCAGAGTAGTTTTTAACTTGTCATATGTGTGTGATGTTTTAGTAATAGCTAAGAGCACCTTTCTTTTGTTATTGTTCTACTGTCATTGCTGTCTTCATAAAATAAAACGAAACTTGAGCTGATAAAAAGTGTTGACTGAAAGTGTTGAAATGGACCATCTGATGAGTCTAATACAATAAAACAACTTTGAAGTGTTGAGTGAAAATAGGGAATATGGACATACCTCTTAAGTTTGGGGTAACAGAATGATAAAGTAATGCTAGGTGGTACTTTGAGTGTTAGCCCGTTGCTTGTTAGCAAATGAGGTTGGAGAATGGACCAATTTGATTGGAAAACCATTGTGTATTAGGTGAAATTTTTGAATTCATGACTTGTGGACATATAACTAAAGCTTGTAGAGGAGAGCTTAAATTTTTGGCTGATTGAGCTAGTTGATACCCAGGTACTGGAGTAACTTGGATAAGTTGGTTAGTTCATATTGAGATAAATTTGGGTTACCTTGAATTTCTTTTATATTGTGTTAATAAGCCCAATCAGATTTTATGCAACTTAGTGAGGAACGAATAGTGTGCACTAAGAGTTTAGTTGTAAAGAGGAATTAAAAAAAAGGTGTAAAAATAAAATAATAAAAATAAAATAAGATTCAATGTTCTGGGTACAATTTTATAGCTCCTCACCACTTTTGTTTGGATGCATATAAAATTTACGCACACCTTCAGAGTACAATTAGAGATTTTATATAATGGGCTGTGATGTTTTTCTTAAAAAAGAGAGGTAGGATATGGCCTGTATATATATATTATGACAATGGGCCAATTTATTTTTAAGCCCAACTTGTACCCACCTGTACATTATAGATGCATAACATTTTTTTTGAATCTGACATGACATTAGTCTTATCCACATCCTCTTCTTTTTCCCAATATGTTGTGCATAACACAAGTACCAGAAGCCAGCAATATTATGTTATACCAAGAACTTCAATATTCTCAGATTGCTCCAGACTATGTTAACAGTCATTTGTTGTATCTCCAATGGTACCAAATAGCATGAGACTAGGTCTGCACTGTGTGAGATGACTCTACCTGCAAGTTCTGACTTCAACTGCTATACCTAAAAAAAAAAAAAAGGTAGTCCATATTCACTCCCCTTTAACCCTCAATCTCCCATTTCTCACCTCTTTCTTTGATTTCTCTCAAACCCACCGAAAAAATAAAAATAAAAATCCCTCTACCTTTGATTGAGTTATTCTGCTCAACCTTCAAAGGTAGGACCTTGCTGTTCGGTTGGAACTAAATTGGTTGAAGTTACCCACCTGGTTTGACATCTTCCAGCACCATAATTGCTGCGGATTTGGTTTGGACTGACTTTAGGTTTCGATATTCATTGAGAACCATAAACCCATTTGTCGAGTTGTTGCTATTTTGGAGCTCTTTAGTTTCTAGCTAAATAGGAGTCTGAGTCATTAGGGCCACGGGGAGAGAACTTTCGTTTTTTTTAGTTTTCAGTTTTACGTTTTGAATCTTTTGTAGTCTTTTTCTTTGAATCCGAGTGTTGAGAAATTCCTTGAAAGCTGAATGCTTGTTCTTCAATTCTTGCACTCGAAGTGCATTGACAACGCACCTTCAAGGAAAGGAATCACGGATCTGCATGCGAGCTATTGTTTTCATACTTCTGCAAGTTTTCTTCCTAGCTCTAGTTTAGGAACTTTGATTCTTGAAGAACCGGTTTGTAAACTTTTACTTTGAGTTTTCTTTACTGAATATTGGTAATGCATGTTTCTTTACTTTTTAGATTTGCAATATTTCTGAATATGGTTTCTAATTTCTTTTCTTTTCTGGGTTGTCAAAATGATTGGATGAATAATTTTTTATGTTCTTTGTTACTGTTTGTTTTATCTCATTCGTTTGATTCTTTTATTTTTTAACTCAAGAAATCCATGGGAATGGAACTTGAGTATTTCAACAAAAAGAAATTGGGAAATGAATTTTTGTTAAGAGTTAAATGAACCCTTTTTGATTAGGGACAATGAAAGGTGATTTCTGATATAATTTTCTAGAAAGATTCAAGAAGCTTTGGAAAAAGTTTTTCTTGAACCTTAATGTTGATTCTGAAAAGTTTCAACTAAACTTTCCGTAGCAACTCAGAAACTGCGATAAACTTGCTGTAGCACTGTATGAATTTGCAGTTTGCAAATATTTTTGTCATCCATGATTTTTTGATATACTCAGAAGCTTTTAAACATTGATAAATCAATTCTTACTTTTTGGATCAGATTTTGATAATTGAAAAAGACTACAAAAAAATTTCTTGTTATAAAAACAATTAAGTTCCAATTCAGAATTTTTTAATTCAGAAAAATAAAAAGAAAACTAATTCGACCTGTTTCCAGAGAACGATACTCTTTCCTTTGAAAAATCACTACCAACAGTTAGTTGGTTGAACATGGTTAATAGTAGCTTGATTATTTTCCATAGATCGTAACATTAACTCTAATCATGACCAAAACATAGTTTGGTTATATGTTTTATTTTGGTGTCATACACTCAAAAAGGATACATTATATCTCATTTCGTCTTACAACAACAAACCATATCACCTGTACTAAATCCATAACACATGGCCTTCCCTGCCTGAAACCCTTCATTATTGCAATTTTGGTTACAAATGGCCAAATTTATGCATGGCGATTTACAGACGTACCCGGGAGGAACAAATACACCTAGAAAACTTGTTGATGGACCTGCAATGAGAACAAAGTTCACAATTTTTATGCTCATGGATCCTAGCTTTATTTTTTGAAATTTTTGCGTAGTTTTTTTTTTTTTTTTTTTGTATTCCTTTTTGCGTAGATTTTAAATTAATTACCTAATATACGACTAAAAAACTTTTTGTTGATCTAGACATTAACAAAAATACACTATTAAAAATTTATAAAAATTCACATTTTAAATCCAAAAATAAAATAAAAAATTTGCTCCCTAACACCCAAGCAATGTTTTTTAATAAGCAGCTAAGAAGTAAAAATATAAAATATCATTTTTCACTTTGCGTTTGTTAATTACACACTAAAAATAAAAATAAAAATAAATTTTTTTAAAAATACATATATTGAAATTGAATATCATAATGTAATAAACTTAAATTTATTAATGACATCATGGTTATAATATTTCTATTAAAATTAAATTCTATATTCAATTTTATTAAAACTAGTGATGGAGAAATGATAAACCCTAATATTAATATATAAAACATTTACATATACTGATTAATATTTCTTTTGCAATATGAGAAAAACTTATCTCATGCAATTCTAAAATGACATTGTTTTAGAGGTTTGGGAAAGAGAGAGAGGATAATTTAGTAAAATTATATGATACAAAGGGAAAGTAAAATTACTAAAATTCCCTTTGTTTTTTTACCAAATCATTTTCCCCTTGTATATAAGGTGATTATTATAATAATATTAATGTAGTATATAATAATATTTTTAAATTATTATAATTAACAATAAAAAATTCAAAACTTCAACCCCAAACACACACCAACTTAACCTTGAAGTAGCCTTGGTGAGTCCGAAACTTTGGATGGAGATGGTGCCGGAGAAGCGGACATGACGGTGATGATTAGCCTTTGTCCATTTTTGCAGTTGTTAACGTTGTCACTAATGAAGAAAAAGAGACTTAGTTTATTCAAATGGAAAGTTGAATTTCCATCGTCCATCTTATGAATGGGGTTAGTGATGTTACACGAATAGTAATCCTCCTTCTTCACAACCAAAACTGAATCATTCCCTTCCTTATATTTAAAATCTGCATGCATTCAAAATAGAATGAGCATATATTATATATATTAACCCTTTAATACCAATATTTTTATGTAAAACTAATATTATATATATAGTTTATATTGAGTTAATATTGGACTTACATAGAATGTCATTGACATGAAACACGTGTCTTCGAGCCCAGTGATTATATTCTTCCAAAGGTTTGACCACCCAACCGTCTTTGCCACCAACTTGAAATACCATTGCTACTGCGTGAGATAAGAATGATAAGCTAAGAAGCAAAAATGGTATCATAAAAAACATAAGGCCAAGGGACCTGTCAAATATATGACCACACCCTGCCATTTACACAGTAAAAAATACTGAGCTACCCAAATTGACACAAGGAGAGAGAGTTGGAGAGGTGAATAATGTATGAAGATTGAATGGTGATATATAAGAGTGGGGGTGAGAGATGAAATGAAATAATATATAACGGGAAATAAGGATTGAAAGGAAGTAACCGTTGTTGACTATAGCATGGAAAATGCTTTTCATTGGGACAAATATTTGCTGGCAATTAATAATGGCACAATATATTAATATATAAGGAATGAGGATTGAGAGGAGATAAATGTTGTTGACTGGAGCATGGAAAATGCTTTCCAATGGGTCAAACATTTGTTGGAAATGGCATGAATTGGAAGCAGTGTCAGAAAAATTGGTTATTTTGAAAGATATACTATATATTTGCTGACTGATGAATATAATATAATTTTAAATAGAGAAAGTGAGTACCGGTGTATAATTTTTGTGGGGTTGAATGATTAAAAATAGTAAAAAAAAATTAAAATTATATAATTGTTATAAATAATTTGACTGTTATGACTGTTGAATGTTCTGTAACCACTGAAGAAGTAATTGTGGTCATTTATCATATTGTAACCGTCTTTATCTTATGAGCCTATAAACAAAGGCATGTACAAAGCATTTTGAAATGATAATACAACAAGAATATATTCCCCATATCTCTCTCTTATTTCTATATTTTTCTCCTAGTTATCTATATTTATTTTACAACATGTGATCTCTACCATATCAAACTAAGAGCTTCATTAATCTTTGTTTCATGGATCCTCTTATTTTCGAAATCTTAAATTTGTTTTTATCAAGGTTTTTGGTAGCACCCCGTCAGAAAAGCACGTGTTCTAAACACATAAGATCTTCCATTAAGCTATGCAACCATTTCTTATTACAACTCATCATTTATTTATCTGGTGATTAGTTTATATTCATCAAGTTAGATGAGTTGGTTCATTAAGTTAGTTTCTTACCGTTGTGTTAGTTCCCTAATTTACGGTAAAGTAGTTACGTTATAGTTGTTACATAGCTGCTGTATAAATAGTGACTTAAACGTGTAGTTAATCAGTTTTTCCAATTTCTAATCTTTCTTCAATAAGATGAATACAGTTTTCTCTCTTCCGAGTTCTTTGGATTCTGATATGGTATAAGAGCTCTAGGAGCTCTGGTATCGCGTTCTTGCTGTTCCGTTTTGATCATTAGCGTTCTTACTGCTTCATCTTTGATCTTCAATCAGCAGATTCTTCAATGGCGAAACAAGCTCCTCTTCCGGATCATCTTACGAATCCTTCGAACTCTATATCTTCATGCAAATGAGAATCCAGCGCTGGTTCTTGTTACACGCTTCTTAATAACAAGAACTACCAGACGTGGCTTCGGGCTATGAAGATGGCGCTCCGTTCCAAGAATAAACTTACCTTTGTGGATGGTACTTTCACCATTCCAGCAACAACAGATCCTACGTACCAGGCATGGGATCGTTGCAACATGATGGTCTTATCGTGGATTCATCACTCCATTGAACCCTCCATTGCCAAATCCATTCTTTGGATCGAAAAGGCACAAGATGCTTGGAAAGATCTCCAAGAACGGTTCTCACAAACAGATGTGTTTAGAATTACGGATTTGCAAGAAGAAATCCAGCGTCTTCATCAAGGAGAATCATCAGTAGGTGATTTCTTTACTGAACTTAAAACTCTCTGGGATGAACTTGACAACTTACAGCCATTGCCAAATTGTGTCTGTGGTGCTTCAGACAAGTTGAAGAAATGCCGAGAACGTGATCAAGTCATCCGTTTCCTGAAAGGTCTTAATGACCAGTACTCACATGTTCGTTCAGAAATAATGCTGATCGAACCTCTCCCTAGCATGAACAAGGCTTTCTCGCTTGTTACACAACAAGAACGACAGATGAACACTGAGTTCTTGACTGAAAATATATCAAGTTCACGAGTCTATGCAGCTGAGCATCAGCGTGGAACTTATGTGCCTGAAAATCAACGTGGACGTGGTAATTTCTATAATAGAGGAAGGAATGGCAGAGGACGTGGAACCAAATTGTGCACTCATTGTGGTCGCACCAACCACACAGTGGAGACATATTATGCCAAACATGGATATCCACCAGGATTCAAAGTCAGGGGAAGGACTGTATCAGCCAACACAGCCTTTCTTGACTCAATTGAAGATGCTGATGGCACCAAGGATACTGATAAAGTTTCTATCACTCAACAAGAATATCAAAAATTTCTTGATCTAATGACTCAAAGCAAAACTGATCATGCAGGTGATGCAAGTTCTCACACTGCAAATTTTGCTCAAGTCCAGCATGCTCAAGTTCAGCATGGATCTGCTTTCAATGTGAATTCTGGTAAGGTCCTCACTCAATGGATTCTTGATACGGGGGCGACGGATCATATATGGTCAATGTCCTCATTATTCTCTCATTTTAACAAGATTATTGATCCTATTGCAATCACACTACCTAACAATCAGAAAGTGATTGCCAAATACTCTGGGACAGTGGTTTTATCTGAATTTTTACAACTCGATAATGTGCTTTACGTTCCTGAATTTCAAGTGAATTTAATTTCAGTTGGGAAGTTAATATCTTCAGCTTGCTGTGAGCTCACATTTCGTGATTATGCTTGTTCCATTAAGCAGATATCGACAGGCCAAGTGATTGGTTCTACTAGGCTCCACAATGGGCTCTTTTTGTTGCTTTTGGATGGAAGATCTGAAGTCAAGAGATCAAAGTTTTCTGTTAATAATTCATCCTGTAAACATGCAATAGTTAGCAATAAAAACACGATGGATGCCTCCATGTTATGGCACCATCGTCTAGGACATATTTCTCATTCTGTTATGTCCCACATGCACAAATTTTTCCCCTTTATGACTTGTAACAAATTGAATTCAGCTTGTGATGCATGTCATAAAGCTAAACAACGCAAGATTTCCTTCAATGACAGTAGCACCATTACCCATAAAGCTTTTGAGTTAATTCATGCTGATATATGGGGACCCTTTGCTACCCCTTCTATTAATGGTGATAAATACTTCTTAACCATAGTAGATGACTTCTCAAGGTTTACATGGGTTATTTTGATGAAAAACAAAGGAGAAACAAGGCTTCATTTGCGCAATTTTTTTGTTATGGTCGAAACTCAGTACGCAGCAAGCATCAAAACTATTAGGACTGACAATGGTCTTGAATTCATGATGGAACAGTTCTATGCATCTAAAGGGACTGTTCATCAAACCTCTTGTGCCTATACTCCAGAGCAAAACGGTGTTGTTGAAAGGAAACACCAGCACTTACTGAACGTTGCACGATCATTGTTCTTTCAATCCAATATTCCTATTAAGTTTTAGACTCACTGCATTCTTCATGTTGTCCATCTTATCAATAGACTGATTACTCCAACATTGAATGAGAAGACTCCATTTGAAGTTCTCAATTCTGTTCCACCTTCATTTGATCATATTCGCGTATTTGGATGCCTCTGCTATGCTACAACTGTTGCTTCTACCCGACATAAGTTCTCTCCTCGTGCACGAAAATGTGTCTTTCTTGGATACCAAATGGGTACCAAAGGTTATGTGCTTCTTGACCTCTCCTCTCATCATCTATTCATATCACGAAATGTTGTCTTCTATGAAAATTCTTTTCCTTTCATTGAAAATTCATTAATCCCTACTGCTGACATTGTTGTTCCACCTAATACATCTTCTCATACATTTGATGATTTATCTCCATCACACTATTCTCCTATTATACCTGAACCTATACATACTTCTCCTATTCATGATCATCACACACAGCATACACCTGATACTATACCTGAACATATACATGCTTCTCCTATTCATGATCATCACATACCCGAACCAATAAACATTCCTACTCGACGTTCTACACGCCAGAAACACACTCCTTCTTACTTGCAAGATTTTCAATGCAATCTAACTTCTAAAACTCCTTATCCTATATCTTTTGTCATTTCATATGCATCATGTGCTGCACATCACCCCTCTTTCTGTCTTACCCTTAATTCCATACAGGAACCAACTACATATCATGAGGCATCCAAACTCGAGTGTTGGCAGAAGGCAATGACAGCAGAACTTGATGCTCTTGCACTCAACCATACATGGAGTTACACTGATTTACCACACGACAAACATCCAATAGGTTGCAAGTGGGTTTTTAAAACCAAACTCAGAGCTGATGGAACCATCGAGAGGCATAAAGCAAGGCTGGTTGCAAAGGGTTATACGCAGCTCGAAGGAGTTGATTTCCTTGACACTTTTTTCCCAGTTGCAAAGGTCACCACCATTTGAATTCTGCTTAGTATTGCCACTGCCAGAAACTGGCACATGGAACAGCTCGATGTGAACAATGTGTTCTTGCATGGTGAACTCAATGAAGAGGTGTACATGCTGCCACCTCCAGGAGCAATACTGTCTCGTCCAAATGTTGTCTGCAAACTGCAGCGATCACTCTATGGCTTAAAACAAGCCAGTAGGCAGTGGTAATGCCCGTCTCAGCTCATTTCTCAAATCTATTGTATATCAGCAATCACATGCTGATCATTCTCTTCTCATTAAGTCTGAGGGAGACTCATTCACAGCATTACTAATCTATGTTGATGATATAGTAGTTGCTGGAAATGATAAAACAAAAATCGATTCGGTCAAGCGCTCCCTTGATTCTGAGTTCAAGATCAAGGATCTAGGCAACTTGCATTACTTTCTGGGTTTAGAAATCTTACGTTCTGTTGATGGTCTGTTGATAAGTCAGCGCAAGTATGCTCTTGAATTAATTTCTGATGGAGGTATGTTGGGGGCCAAACCTTGCTCTACTCCCTTAGAACCTGGTCTCAAATTGGAGCAAGACGCAGGACATCCTTATGAAGATGTAGCAAGTTATCATCGACTTATTGGGAGGCTACTCTACCTAACCACCACTCGACCAGACATATGCCATGCTGTACAGCAGTTGAGCCAATTTATCTCCAAGCCTACTGATATTCACATGAATGCCGCTTTACATGTTTTACGGTATTTGAAAAATGCTCCTAGCAATGGACTCTTTTATCCAGCAGCTAATAAGTTACAACCAAGTGGATTTGCAGACTCTGATTGGGCTGTATGTGCAGATACCAGGCGGTCGATTACTGGATTCTGTGTGTTCATAGGATCAGCTTTAGTCAGTTGGGAGTCAAAGAAGCAAGGAACTGTTTCCCGTTCTTCTTCAGAGGCGGAATATAGATCCTTAGCTGCTCTTACTTGTAAGATCCAATGGATTCGGTATTTGTTACAGGATCTCCAAGTTCCATTTCACAAGGCAGTTCCAATTTATTGTGATAATCGATCAGCAATCTATTTGGCTCATAATCCTACCTTCCATGAGAGAACCAAACACATTGAGATTGACTGTCATTTGATACGAGAAAAGATTCTTGATGGTCTTGTTCATTTTCTTCCTATTGCTTCAGGCGATCAACTGGCAGACCCATTCACTAAAAGCTTATCAGTAGGCCCTTTCAAGTCTCTCGTTGGCAAGTTGGGTTTGCGCAATACTCACCCTCCAACTTGAGGGGGGTATTACAACTCATCATCTATTTATCTGGTGATTAGTTTATATTCATCAAGATAGATGAGTTGGTTCATTAAGTTAGTTTATTACCGTTGTGTTAGTTCCCTAATTTACGGTAAAGTAGTTACGTTATAGTTGTTACATAGCTGCTGTATAAATAGTGACTTGAACGTGTAGTTAATCAGTTTTTCCAATTTCTAATCTTTCTTCAATAAGATGAATACAGTTTTCTCTCTTCCGAGTTCTTTGGATTCTGATATTTCTAGTAATGGCAGAAAGCTCGCAGGAAGTTGCAACTAGTTCCGTGGCAAATAGGCCTATGACCCTTCGTACCCTTTCTATGATGAGGAAACTAAAGTTGTATGCAGATCGTATGTCCTAACCATCTTGAGCAGTTCTTATCTTTTGCAGGTAATTAATTCTTCGCAATAAACATACATAAGTCCATGATCCGTTTATATTATATTATAATGAATTTAAAATTATCATATTATGTGTTATATGTATGCTTGACCTTTATTGTTTTGGGAAATTGATTTTGTTATGATTTTTCTTTCACAGTAGTCATGTGGTAAATCTTTCTCTATATATTTGATTCGGGATTTGATAAGAATAATTAGTTTGATACTGATCATACTGTAATGAATTATTAGGTAAGCCCATATTTTGTTATAATTTTCTTTGGTAGTCATGATAAATTATTTTATTTCTCCACTAAAAAGCTTAGATGACAGTTTTCCTTTGAGCATTTTAATATTATTAATGATGGTCCTTGGTCTTGAAACTGTTCTAGTCTTGAAACTATTATGAAGATGACAATTTTGTTTGTGTATTAGAATATGTGCAATTAATTTTTTTCTTTTATATTGCTATTAATTTTATGTTAAAAAATAGCTACAAATAATTAGTCGTCAATCAAATTTAATTTTTGGAATAAATTAAATCTGTTGGAACAATTTATGTCATTTTAAATGCATTCATGAAGAGAGATATAATACATATTGCAACGATTTATGCTTGCTATTAAATGAAAGGTTATAAGTTTAACAGTTTTGTTTTGTGTATAATATATTATATTTTTCATAAGTTCTGTAACATCCCGCATAATTAGGAAATTACATAAGTTGATCATGGTGGGCATATGGAGAGCATAGCATTTTGGAGGATTATATTTGATGCACATAGCATTGTATTTAGCATTTTGGACTTAGGTTATGAACATATTGCATGTTGATATTGCCATGCTTTTGAGTGTTCATAACTAGATTCTAAGTCTATGTAGTTGAGGTATATTTGATGCACATAGCATTGTATTTAGCATTTTGGACTTAGGTTATGAACATATTGCATGTTGATATTGCCATGCTTTTGAGTGTTCATGACTAGATTCTAAGTCTATGTAGTTGAGGTATATTTGTGCCTCTTGTTTATATTGATATTTTGGTGAGCAAGGGACTTGTCCATGGCCACATATGGTATCTTGAGGCATTTGAAGACTTATTGTTGTAAATGGGCCATATGATGTCTATATGGCAATTAGATGATGGATATTGTAATTGATACATTGTATGAGAATTATACTAATTATTGTACAAGTTATATAATTAGTATTAAAGTGTTATAAGTAGGATACTTGGTTTATTTTAAAGTTAAAAAGCTGTCAAAGTGTGATTTCACAGTAGTGTAATCGTTTACCTTCAGTGTGGTAATCGATTACCTAAAACAGGGGACGCAAAATTGAGCCATTGCGAATGATGGTAATCGATTACTTTTGGGATGGTAATCGATTACCTAGTTAAATAATCGATTACCTAGAGTATGGTATTCGATTACCAAAAACAGGGGAGTCAAAAATTAGCCACTGCCTTCTACTGTAGCTTCTGGTAATCGATTACCTCAAGAATGGTAATTGATTACCATACTGCAAATTTTGATAAAAGTAATTTTATAACCCTGAGTTGATGGTAGTGCTTGGAGGGGTTATAATGGATAAGTATTATGCTTTCGCGACTTTTGCAATTATAATTACGGTGTTATTTTAATTGATTACATAAATGGTTAATGGTTAATAAAAAATGATTTCAAAAATGAAAAAGTTTATCCGTAATTTAATTAACTCAAACCATATGCAATGATAACATTCCCGGTACGTAACGGGTTGTTAATACATGTGGTATCATAGCAGGGCCTCTCTTCCAGTATGTGTGATTCGAGGACGAACCAGGCGGAAGCTGGTGGGCATGTAACATCCAGGGCGCTGACGAGGGTGGGGAGTGATTGCCGATGCAAAATGGCATGCACAAGGAACGACTCCTGGCAGGCTTCCAGCGACGAGGGTATATGAATGAATCGAATCAACACCCGAAAGAGAGGGATTCCAGAGACTATGCTGGTATGGGACGATACAGTTGGAAATAACTTATAAGAATTAATTTGTACTACCTATACTAATAAGATGCATCTACTTTTCGGTAACCCGAAACGGATGACTTGAGGCAATTCTGGGATGGGTGACCTCCTGAGAAGTTTTCCCGGGAAGTGTGCGAGTGCGGACAAAACACGCTGAAAAGTCTCGTGTTAGTGTGTGGGGACAGTCGTTGATCCTTACAAGTTGCCAACGTTACATTACTGTTGGAAAAGATTAATATTAATAATAATGAAGGTTAAGATGCGATAATTATGAATTAGAAAGGATGTAAACGAAAGTGAAAACATTTCTTAATGGATATGAAATTGGAATTTCTGAATATTAAATTGTGTGGTCATACAAAATAGATTGCAATTGTCAAATTATGTGACAGTTTGGGTGCTTGTGTATACCGAGCCTTTGGATTGGGATTTTAGCCTTACATATAAGCTTTCGTGTCCTAGGATTGATCTGTTGCTTGTTCCACTGACCTCCATGGGAGGGTGGTTTATATGCAAGGTATGCTTTTATGAAAATGATATATGCATTGATATATGCCTGAGATTTGTGCATATACCTATTGATGTAATGTATGAATGTGAAGTTAGTACTTGTGCGATCAGACAGCAACCCTGGAGTGCAAGGCATGAGGCAGCATCCCTCATGTTTGGTAGGTAGTAGACGTGCATAAACCCTATCGTGTTCCCTGGCCAGTTGAATCGCACCTGCATACATCACATAAGATATGAATTGTGGTCCATGATTTTTGGAGTATTTGGATATATTGTCATCATTATATTGCTTCAACATGATCATGCATTGTACTTAGCTTTTTGAACTTACTATATTCTTGTAAGTGAGCTTGGGGCAGAAGAGTCCTTGAGGACCCTTTGTCTTACTGAGATTTCTTGTTAGAAATCTCACCTCGTGTGGGGTACATTTTCAGGTACAGGTGTTACTGAGGTTGACACCTCTGGCGGCAGGAGGCCGAAGTTGAGCTGATGATATGTTGCATGCTTTGACTCTTATGTTAGGATATAATATGCCCTGTTATTATGTGACTATTGTATTTGAGACATGATGATTTTGTTGTTTATTTGGTAAGCATGGGGGTTGTCCATGCCACATTGGTATAAGTTATGCGTATTCAGACTTGAGTTGTATTAGTTGTATCTGAACATGTCCGGTCTACGTGTTGTAGTTTCGTGACTTGATACATTGTTTATGATATGAGATTATTCATTGTAGTATTTATTGCATTTTACATACCGGCGGCTTTGAAAAAGAATTAAGTAAATCCACTTGGTTAAATTGGTAATGTTCATAATTGCAAAAATTTATCTTCCGTATTTGTTGAGTTGCGATATTACCATATGTATGTTTAATACACCGGGTGCACACGGGGTGTTACATTTTATGGTATCAGAGCACTTTCTAGGGAAAAAGTCTGTATGTATTGCAATAACTTAAGATGCCTTGTTGTGTGAGTTGTCTTGTAAGTTTCTTTTAGGTTTTCCAATGATGATGCATGCGTGACCACATTGTGTGGGCCTGAACAACTCATTCTTTGTTAACATGTGCAGAGTTATGGTACTTCCTAGGAGGATTCAGGAGACAAATGATCAGGGTCAACCTGATCCTATCGGCTGAGATGCAGGCGGCTAGAAAAGCCGATCAAGAGGACACTAGGGCGACCAACCAGGCCATGATGGATGCCATGACAAAGGCAAATAGGAAAAATGCGGAGGATGTACTCGAGGCGAGCCGATTGGCGAACATGACCAAGATACGGGTCATGTTGTAGGAGATGAGGACTGGTCGTATTGATGGCCAACATCCTCCACCACCACCTCCACCGTCGCCACCACTGCCGCCTCCACCCAGTCACCAAGATGAGAATGGAGGAGGTGGACGCACATTCCTGAGGACAATAGTCAGAGTCACATGGAGGGTATTAGTCACCTCACAGGGATTATGCAACCCTTTTATGAGACAGTGGAAGATCAGGAGATGAGAGACCGTCGGCTGAATGCTTTCCGTAAGCATAAGCCACCTTCATCTGATGGATCTTATGATCCGATTATCGCGGCTAGATGGCTCCAGTCGTTGGACAAGTTCTTCAGAGTTATGCAGTGCACCAACCCGCAGAAGCTGTTGTTTGCTACTTACATGCTAAAGGGGATGCACATGAGTGGTGGGTAAGTACCTCTCTAGCATATGAGATGCAGGGCCAGATGGTTTCTTGGCCATTCTTTAAGGAGTTATTTCTGGGGAGGTATTTCCTATACGATACCATGGAGCGCAAACAAGAAGAGTTTGAGCGCCTGGTGTAGGGCTCATTGACTGTTGATGAGTACTTGGCTAAGTTTAATGAGCTAGCCAAATTTGCACACTTTCAGACTGTTAGACCTACACCAGAGTTTTTGGCAGCTAAGTTTCGTAGGGGACTCAATGAGAAGATAGTAGACAGGACAGCTGGAGCTGTATTTAGAGACTTTGGCACATTGATTCAGCAGTACCGTGACATAGAGGACGTATGTGTGGTCAGCAAGGCCAAAAGGACCAAGGTATCTGAGGAGAAGGGAGTCAGTGGTTCCTACCGAACAAGGGACAAGAGGTATGACGGCAAGGGCAAGGGAAAACAGTTGCAAGCCAGACATCCGTTCAACAAGTTCAAGAGGACCTCTACACCGCAGAGGGTTTTGCTAGACCTCCTTTTACTCCGAGATGTGCGGGATGCAGAAAGGAGCATTTGGGGCGTTGTGCTACTGGTGAGTTGCTATGCTACAAGTGTGGGAGAGTGGCCATGTGGCCAAGGATTGTTATACATCAGTTGTTAGGACTGCAGCAGTTCAGGAGGCCCCTCTTCAGATGGTTTCTATTCCACCTATGGCGATACCTGTCGTTCCACTATTTACGGGCCGAGTGTATACTCTCGACCTCCAGCAGTCGGACAAAGCTCCAAACCTTGTGAGAGGTACTGTCTCCATTGGTAGTTGTGTTCTTGACATGTTATTTGATTCCGGGGCTACGCACTCTTTCATCGCGACCCCGATTGCTAAAGGGCTTCAGTTTCCCGTTTCTGTGTTTTCTCCACCTTTACAGGTTACTATCGCCACTGGGGAGAAGTGATACTTCCTCTGTGCACCGTGATGTTTTGTTTCAGTGGGATGGTCGTGAGTATTCTATAGACCTGATTGGTTTGCGTATGGCTAATTTTGAGATCATCCTGGGCATGGACTGGTTGTCCAGGAACTGTGTGATGATTGACTGTTGTGCTAAGAAAGTGGTGATGTCTCCTTGTGATTCTCTTACCAGTTCTTCTCCTTATTTATCAGTGCTTCAGGCAAGAAAGGCCTTGAGAGCATGATCTTTTGGCTATGTTATGTTGGGAGGTTTGGTGAGCGGGACACAGGAGGATGTTACCGGCATTCCTGTGGTGAGGGAATTCCTTGAGGTGTTTCCTGAGGATATCCCTGAATTTTCACCACAGCAAGAGATAGAGTTCTCCATTGATCTTTTACCTAGTGTGGGGCCTATTTCATTAGCTTCATACCAGATGTCTCCACCTGAGTTAGCGGAATTGAAGAAGCATATTGAGGATATTTCCACGAAGAACTTCATCCGACCGAGTGTGTCTCCCTGGGGGCACCGGTCATCTTTGTTAAGAAGAAAGATGAGACCATGCGATTGTGCACCAATTACAGATAGCTGAACAAGGTCACAATCAAGAACAAGTATCCCCTCCCACGCTTTGATGATCTTTTGGATCAACTTAGGGGTGCTTGCTTGTATTCCAAGATTGATCTTCGGTCCGGATACCATCAGATTCGGGTTAAGCTGGAGGATGTCCCCAAGACCGCGTTTTGTTCGAGATATGGTCATTATGAGTATTTGGTGATTCCGTTTGGACTCACCAATGCATCAGCAGTGTTCATGGATTACATGAACCGTTTTTTCCAGCCATACTTGGATCGTTTTGTGATTATCTTCATTGACGACATTTTCATTTACTCCAAGAGCGAGGAGGAGCATGATGAGCACTTGAGGATTGTACTGCAAGTACTTAAGAAGAAGAAACTTTATGCACAACCTTCGAAGTGTGAGTTTTGGCTCAATTCAGTGAAATTTCTTGGGCATGTGATTTCTACAAGAGGAGTTGCAGTAGATCCGAACAAAATTGAGGCAGTGTTGGATTGGGAGAGACCCAAAATAGTTACATAAGTGAGGAGTTTCCTGGGATTGGCAGGCTACTATAGGAGGTTCATTGAGGGATTCTCCAAGATGGTGTTGCCATTTACTCGTCTTACCCGGAAGGAGACTTCATTTGTGTTGACTCACGAGTTTGATGAATACTTTCAGGAGTTGAAGGAGAGATTGACCACTGCACCAGTGTTGATCCTTCTTGATCCTGCTGAGTAGCTTGAACTTTATTGTGATGCTTCTAAGAAGGGTCTAGGCTGTGTGTTGATGCAAACTGGTAGAGTTATTGCTTATGCTTCGAGGCAATTAAAGCCTCATGAGGAGAACTACCCGACTCATGATTTGGAGTTGGCTGCTATTGTTTTTGCCTTTAAAATTTGCGGTATTCGGTGACCATAAGAGCTTGAAGTATCTGTTGACCAAAAGGAGTTGAATATGCGACAGAGGAGATAGATGGAATTTCTTAAGGACTACGACTTTGAGTTGAAGTACCACCCAGGAAAGGCCAATGTGGTAGCTGATGCTTTGAGTCAGAAATCTGTGAGTTTATCCAGTTTGTTGATTAACGACTTTGATGTGATTGAGAAGTTACGAGACTTGACAGTGACCTCTTTGTTTGGGGGTGCACTATTAGAAATGGAAACAGTGAGAGTCAAAAATGAGCTAATGGAAAAGATCAAAGAGACACAGATGCAAAGAGAGTGCCTTGACTATGTGAAGAACCAAGATGACGTGTCTTGGAATGATGAGGGATTGTTAATGTTTCAGAAAAGGATTATGGTACCTAGGGGTCCGTTGACGGAGGAGGTGATGTCAGAGGCTCATAAGGGCCAATTCATTATCCACCCTGGGGCTACAAAGATGTACCAGGAATTAAGGAGAAACTTCTGGTGGCCGGGCATGAAGAAAGATATAGCTGTTTATGTGTCCAAGTGTTTAATATGCCAGAAGGTGAAGATTGAGCACCACAAATCGTCTGGTAAGCTTCAACCTCTTGAGATTCAGCAATGGAAGTGGGAGAACATTTCCATGGACTTCGTAGTGGGACTGCCTAAGACTCAGGCCAGATGTGACTCTATCTGGTTCATTGTGGATAGATTGACTAAGTCTGTCCATTTTCTTCCAGTAAAGGTGAGCTTCACTGCAGAGCAGTTGGCCAAGCTATATGTTCGTGAGATCGTGAGACTTCACGGGATGCCCGAGAGTATCATTAGTGATAGGGAATCGAAGTTCACATCTCGATTGTGGGAGGCGCTGCAGGGAGCTTTTGGTACTCAGTTGAGATTGAGTATGGCCTATCACCCTCAGACTGATGGACAGACTGAACGGACCATCCAGGCACTGGAGGACATGTTGAGGACTTGCACTTTGGAGCAGGGCCCAGCATGGGATCGGTACCTACCGTTGGTTGAGTTTTCGTACAACAACAGTTTCCATGCTAGCCTAGCACTGTATGGTAGGAGGTGTCAGACTCCTGCTTGTTGGTCTAAGGTTGGAGATCGAGAGTTATTTGGTTTGGATTTTGTCCAAGAGACTACCCAGCAGATCCAGATGATCAGAGGAAAGCTGAAGCAAGCACAGAATCACCAGAAAAGTTACTACGATAACAAACATCGGCCACTAGAATTCAGTGAGGGTGAACATGTGTTTGTGAGACTTTCCCCTGTCACCAGTGTTGATCGTGCCCTCGGAGTAAGGAAGCTCAGCCCGAGATTCATTAGGCCATACCAGATACTTGGTAAGGTAAGGCTTGTTGCCTACCGGCTTGCCTTGCCTCCGAACTTGGCCAACATCCACTACGTGTTGCACATGTCCTAGCTACGAAGATACTTAGCAGATCCTTCGTACATAGTGCAACCTAATGATGTGGAAATTCGGGAGAACTTAAAGACTCCCGTGGGACCACTCATGATACTTGATCGTGGTGAGAAGAAACTAAGAAGCAAGGTCATTCCCATAGTCAAAGTGCAATGGGAAGGAAGAACTCCAGAGGAGTGTACTTGGGAGTGGGGGGGACGAGCTTCTCTGGCAATACCCCGAGTTTAGGGACAAGTATGTTTCTAATTTTGTGGACAAAATTCTTACAAGGTGGGGTGAATGTAAGATCCCGCACCGTTAAATTAGGAATTTAAATAAATTAACTGTGAGTTTAAGAAATAATTCCATAATTGACCTTGAATAAATATGGAAAGATTAGAATAATTAGCCATAAGGGTTTAATAACGCTGAAAGTCGCTTTTATGACGAAAAGTACAGATACCGGTTCTGCTTCACGGTATAAATATGTACCGGTGAAGTATCCCAAAAAATTATAATAAGTACATGAATATTCTTAGAAAATACCTAGGTCAATTATATCAAGTTTGGAGTAAGAATAATGAGTGTTGATGTCGGAACTTACACCGGCTACGTATAAAACGCGTACCGCAAAAGTGCTGGGAAAATTATAATAAAAATATGAAAATTCCTAGAAAAATGGCTAGGTTCAAGATATGAAGTTTGAGATTAAAATGATTAGCGGAGCTATTAGAGCTAATATCGGCGGATTAAGTTAAGTGTACATATATATATGATGACACATTAACCTAGGTCAGATTATTACACTTCCTATGTGCCTCCTTGCTGCAGCCTTGTGTTCCTCACTTGCCACCCTCCTCCTTCTTCAAGAAACTCACCAAAAAGAACCACTTTTCTCCATGTTTTCTTCACCAAAACACCATAGCTAGGTGTGAGCAAGCATTGTGAGGGAGAAAGGCAGTCCATTTCTGAGTTGTAGCCACTGAGTAGAGTGAATTAAGGGCTGACTTCTTTGGTTTGTGCTGAGGGAGCCACTTTCTTGGCACTTGTGGCTTCAAAAAGCTATCTTTTGGTGTAAAGAACCAAGCTTGTGGATCATTTTTGTGGCCTCACACTTGCAGCATAGTAGAGTGATATAGAAATCACCAAGCCACTTCCTTTTTCTGTTTTCACAAGCCTTAAATTAACCTTTGACCATTTCCCTTGAAATTTCATGATTTTTAGAGGAACTTTGATTATTCAAGTTAAGGGTTGATAATCTATGCATGATAAGTGATAATGAACTTCTGTTTTGATAAAAATTGGACCTTGGACCATCGATTATCCTGTTTTTGGTAATCGATTACCATGTTGAGTAATCGGTTACCCTGTTTTTGGTAATCGGTTACCATGTGGAGTAATCGATTACCCACTATATGGTAATCGATTACCCTTAGTCAGAACGACTAGAAACTAGTTTTAATGCGTGAGAAATTTCCAATTGAACATGGTACCCTAGGAAGTCAGTATTACTGTTGGAAAAGATTAATATTACTAATAGTGAAGGTTAAAATGCGATAATTATGAATTACAAAGGATGTAAACGAAAGTGAAAACATTGCTTAATGGATATGAAATTGGGATTTCTGAATATTAAATTATGTGTTCATACAAAACAGATTGCAATTGTCAAATTGTGTGACGGTTGGGGTGCCTGTGTATACCGAGCCTTTGGATTGGGATTTTGGCATTACATATAAGTTTTCATGTCCTCGGATTGATCTGTTGCTTGTTCCACCAACCTCCATGGGAGGGTGGTTTATATGCATGGTATGCTTTTATGAAAATGATATATGCATTGATATATGCCTAAGATTTGTGGATATACCTGTTGATGTAATGTATGAATGTGATGTTAGTACTTCTACGATCGGGCAGCAACCCTGGTGTGCAAGGCATGGGGCAGCATCCCTCATGTTTGGTAGGTAGCAGATGTGCATAAACCATATCCTGTTCTTTGGCCAGTTGAACCGCACTTGCATACATCACATAAGATATGAACGTGGTACATGATTTTTGGAGTATTTGGATATATTGTCATCATTATACTGCTTCAACATGATCATGCATTGTACTTAGCTTTTTGAACTTATTATATACTTGTAAGTGAGCTTGGGGCGAAAGAGTCCTTGAGGACCCCTTGTCTTACTGAGATTTCTTGTTAGAAATCTCACCTCGTGTGGGGTACATTTTCAGGTACAGGTGTTCCTGAGGTTGACACCTCTGGCAGCAGGAGGCCGAAGTTGAGCTGATGATATGTTGCATGCTTTGACTCTTATGTTAGGATATAATATGCCCTGTTATTATATGACTATTGTATTTGGGACATGATGATTTTGTTGTTTATTTGGTGAGCATGGGGATTGTCCATGTCACATTGGTATAAGTTATGCGTATTAAGACTTGAGTTGTATTATTTGTATCTGAACATGTCTGGTCTACGTGTTGTAGTTCCGTGACTTGATACATTGTTTATGATATGAGATTATTCAGTGTAGTTATTTATTGCAATTTACATACCGACGGCTTTGAAAAAGAATTAAGTAAATCCACTTGGTTAAATTGGTAATGTTCATAATTGGAAAAATTTAGCTTCCGTATTTATTGAGCTGCGCTATTACCATATGTATGTTTAATACACCGGGTGCACACGAGGTGTTACAAGTGTAAACTGAGTAAGACACTATGTGATTATAACAAAAGATTGAGTCCTTATGAAGGAACATCTGTGGATCAGTTAAAGTACTCAAAATTGATTAGTAAACTCATGTATACTAGTAATCCTAGTAAAGAGCATTGTGATGTCCTCAATAGGCTGGTAAGTAACCTTAAATATACTAAAGATTATGCTCTATATTATTCTGGTTATCCACCAATAGGCATGTATTCACTTTGGAAGGAGTTGTTATTATTTGAAAATCCAAAAGATTGATTTATATTGCATTGTCGTTTATGTAATCAGAACTTTTTGATTTAGCCTCAGCTAGCGAAGAGGCTGAATGGATAAAGAATTTGATTATGGATATTCCTTTGACTAAACTAAAGATTAATTCTCTAAGTCTATTTCGTAATAATCAAGCAACTCTCTAAATCATTTGAAATGCTCTCATTAAGTCAAAGAGAAGATATGTGAAAATGAGACATGCATTGCTGAATTATCTAAGAGAACAAGGAGTTATCACCTTAATCGGTGTGAATTTGAAGGATAACTTGGTTGATGCTCTCACAAAAGATATACATAAAGATTGATTATTTAAAACAGTGGAGGAAAAAAGGTTAAAGACTATGCGACAAGTCTCAATTATCATTTACTCACCTTCTAATTGTTTGTCTTTTGAATTATCGAATATTCTTTTTGTTAGCCAAAATGATAAGTACAGTTTATATGTTTCATCGATGCTTACAATTGTTGACTAATTTGAAAAAGATTAGTTATATCATTCCAAACTTAATGAAGATGACTTGAACATAAATCAAAGGTTCTGCTTGGGAAACTTGTGTCATTTCAAACTTGATGATGCAATGTAACTAGGTTGGATAATCCTTTTGGTTAAATGATCTCATTCCAAACTTGATGCTAGATTATTTGTCTTTAAGGAATTTGTAATGTGACATTTCAAATTGAAACACATAAATAATTGTTTGCATATGAAGCATGTTGGTATTGTTCTTAATTGAAACTTGACATTACACGACTATATTATTGTAATTGACTTGAATATTCATCATGTTCTTTGAAACTAGACAATGGTTATTCTCTTACAAATAAACTTAAGTTGATGGCTCTTTTTAAATCAAACTTTTTAGGTCTTGTTCATAATTTACGAAACTGAGTCGATGTTTACGGACATGATATTATAATGACGATGGTGTAATACTTCAAGCAACTCTATACCCTTTTCTCTCAAACCCATAACCTCCAACAAAAATAATATTGGTTTTTATGAAATTTGTTTATTTGATCACAAGCATGTATGTTCTATACTAATGGTAAATGGGAAAATGATTTTGCTGCACTAGGATTTGGTCTTTTGAGATGTATTTGTATGTTTCATATGTTGAAATAATAGTATCAATTGGGATATGGTCTATTGTTGGTTGGAAAGAAAGTAAGTTGTTGTTATGTTGTTTTCCTGTAAGTTACACAAGTAAATGCCATGCATTTATTGGAGTAACAGATCCTACTGGAGTATTTACTCGAGTAAGATAATGTACAAGAATTTTTGTGATGGTTGTGTGGAAATCATGTTGTAAGCTTAATCAAGTGTAAATCAAGGCACGAAAAAGGTTGTTGGCCTATGGATCTAGCAAATGAGGTCTGGCCCGTCGAGTCGGCTCGTACCATCTTGTGTGGCAAGTTGGATTAGGACTTGCAACTCGCCAACTCATTTAAAACTGCCCCGTATAAGTGCGAGTCAAAGTGAGTTGAACCCAACGCTGGGCGAGTTGGGCCGTATAACCCTTTTTTTTTTTTAAGATAACATTAAAGAAAAAGATAAAGAGAGAAAAATATATATTTAGTAAGATAAATACTTATTTACAATGGATTATTATTTTTTATATCAAAACCGAATCATGAATACAAACCTTAATACCTATAATTCTGCAGAATTCGTAATGAGAATTTAAACAAAGAAAATTGAACAAAATCTCAAAACATTCATTATTTTAATACATAGGTGGGTTGGTAGGGAGAGGTGAGTTCAGTTTTACAACCCATTTTCAAAAGCAGAACAAAGCGGGTTGATTTATTTTTAGGTGGATTAGCGGTGGGGTGGGACGAGGCGGGATACCTGTTTTGCCAGGTCAATAGTCTATATTTTAATGTTTTATGAAGATACTTTTATGATCATGATGAGAAATAGTTAATGAAGTCCTTACTATAGTAAAGGGACTTGTGAACCTTAGTTTATTTAGTTATTTTTTATTCAATAGAGATATTATTGAGAATTGTGGGTGCTCTTAGTCCTATTGGTTTTGTTTAGTACTCAATCATGCATACACTTCAACATTACTCAACCACGACAACTGCCAAGCAAGTCCAAGCACACTTATAAATTTTCTTACGTATAAGTCATATTAATAATGTATTTGTGACATTTAAACTATTTTAGCTATGTAATATTGACACGGCAATTTTTTGTAAACTTAACTTTAAACAAACCAATAATAGTTTAATTTATGTTAATACAAGTGCATACGCAATTTTCTTTCGACATTAGGTTAATTCTTTGCATTTCTACTTTTATATTTTGAAACTTAAGCACGGGGATGACTTTGATTTCAAATTGCATAGACTGAGAATCCGGCCAGTTCAAGTATATTAGATAAACTCATATTGACTCTAATCATGACCAAAACATAGTTTACTTATATGTATTATTTTAGTTTCATACACTTAAAAAGGATACATTATATCTCAATACTTACAACAACAAACCTTATTATCACCTGTAGGAGGTCCAAAACACATGGCCTTCCCTGGCTGATACCCTTCCTTATTGCAATTTTGGTTACAAACGTCCAAATTTATGCATGACGATGTACAGACGTACCCCGAAGGAAGGACAGAACCTAGAAAACTTGTTGACGGACCTGCAATGAGAACAAAGTTCACAACTTTTATACTCATGATTCCTTGCTTTATTTTTTGGAAATTTTGCATAGATTTTAAATTAATTACCCAGTATACGACTCCAAAAACTTTTTGTTTGATCTAGACATCAACAAAGATACGCTATTAAAAATTTATAAAAACTCACATTTTAATCCAAAAATAAAATAAAAAACTAACTCTCTAACACCCGTGTATTTTGTTTTTAATAAGCAGACTAAGAAGTAAAATTATAATATATCATTTTTCACTTTGCGTTTGTTATTTATACACTAAAAATAAAACTTGTAATGCCAGAAGAATAATTACTGCAGGGCATAGAGGGAAAGGTCACAAGCGTTTATACCATAATACTTTTTAAAATAAATATTATTGAAATTGAATATAATAATATAATAAACTTAAATTTATTAATGACATCACGGTTATATTATTTTTATTAACATTGAATTCTATATTCAATTTTATTAAAACTAGTGATGTTAAGGCAATTTTTTAATATAATTTTTTTACTGAATATTTTAAATTCAAGTTTAATATGATATTAATACAAATATTAACGGTATCAAAGTATATTCTAGTATTATTTCTAAAACGTGACTTACATACAACAACTTTTTTATCTAACCAAAATATAAAAAACGCAATACTATCAGAAAAATAGTAAAACGTATGCCGACATACGGATTTTTTTTCTTTATTTTCTTTTTAAAAAAAATGGATTCACGTTTTATAACATTATTTTATTAATTTTATACTAAATTTATTATATTAAAATTAAATATTAATAGATAATATGAGCTGACACCTTGAATATATCCAAGTTTGTTTTTTTTATATATCTAATATTAATAGTATTAAGGGTTTGGATAAAGTTATCTCCATCAATCACAAAATTACATTATTTTGGGAATTAAAAAAATTAATGAAAGATGTTTCGGTAAAATTCATATAACAAGAAAAAAATCAAAGTTCTTAAAATACCTTTTATTAATTCTCTCAACTCCAAAATGATGTAGTTTTGGGTTTAATAAAAATAATTTTATTTTATATTGATGGAAAAACGATAAACCCTAATATTAATATATATATATATATATATATATATATATATATAATATTTATATATTGGGATAAATGCTTCTCCTGTAATGTAAGATAATTTTATCTCATTAAATCCCAAAATATCAACATTTTGAAAGTTGGGATAAAAAATAAAGGGTATTTTAATAAAATTACACGATACAAAGAGAAGGTTAAATTATTAAAATATCCTTTACTTTTTTAACAAATCTCCAAGCATATAATAATATTTTCTTATGTCACATGAGAAATATTTTTTCCTTATATATATATAATGTAGCATATAATAATATTTTAAATTGTTATAATTAACAATAAAAACTTCAAAACTTCAACCCCAAACACACACCAACTTAACCTTGAAGTAGCCTTGCTGAGTCCGAAACTTTGGATGGAGATGGCGCCGGAGAAGCGGACATGACAGCAATGATTAGCTTTTGACCATTTTCGCAGTTGCTAACGTTGCCACTAATGAAGAAAAAGATACTCGGTTTATGTAAACGGAAAGTTGAATTTCCGTCGTCTATCTTATGAATGGGGTTAGTAATGTTACACGAATAGTAGTCCTCCTCCTTCACAACCAAAACTGAATCATTCCCTTTCTTATATTCAAAATCTGCATTAATGCAAAATAGAATGAAAATATATTATATATATTAACCCTTTAGTACCATTGTTTCTTTGTAAAAATAAAGTTAATACATATATTTTATGTTGAGTTAATATTGAACTCACAGAATATACAAAAAAAAATTAAAAATAATAACATACAAAAAAAAAATATTGAACTCACATAGAATGTCATTGACATGAAACATTTGTCTTCGAGCCCAATGATTATATTCTTCTGATGGTTTCACCACCCAACCATCCTCCCCACCAACTTGAAATTCAGTTGCTACTGCGTGAAGTGAGAATGATAAGCTAAGAAGCAACAATGGTATCATGAAAAACATAAAGCCGAGGAACCTGTCAGATATATGGCCACACCCTGCCATTTGCACACAACAAAAAAAGTGAGCTACCTAAATTGATATTAAGAGAGAGAGAGAGAGAGAGAGAGTTAGAGAGGTGATAATGTATGAAGATTGAAAGGTGATATATAGGGGTGAGGGTGAGGGATATAATAATGTACTAGGAATGAGGATTGAGAGGACATAGTCGTTGTTGACTAGAGCAAGGAAAATGCTTTCGAATGGGTCAAACATTTGTTGGAAAATGCTTTCTAATGGGTCAAACATTTGTTGGAAATGGCATTAAATTGAAAGCAGTGTCCAAAACATTGGCCGTTTTGAGAGATATACTAAATATATATGCTGGCTGATGAATATAATATAACTAGAGCAGTACCCGTGCGATGCACGGAGGAAAAAGATCAAAAAATTTGTCGGCATCTGTCGTCGCTTAATTGCTAAAAGAAAGAATCGTGTTAATATTTTGTGCTATTTAGGGAGGTGAAAAAGCTATAGAATTTTGTAAGTATCTACCACAAGCAAAACTCTGCAATTAAAAAACATCAATTATTAATAGGCTTAACAATTTACGATGCCGAAAGTTGTGGTATTATTAATAGGCTTAACAATCACCTATGCAAAAAGCAGTGATATATTAATATAGCTGTTTGACTTTCAATTTTAAATTTTTTCCCCCACCTATGAAGTTTAAATTTAAAATTTAGATTGTTTTTTATCAACTATAAATATATTTTTATAATTTCTAATACATTTTTTGTTTAATCTATAATTTTATATTAAATTCGAATTTATTATATATATCTTTTTCCCACGACAGAAATATTAAATGCTGAACTCTTTTCCCATCTATCAAGTTCAAAATTCAAATTGAAAAGTTTAAATTTTAAATAGTACATATTTTCTCACCCAATAGTAAGTATTATTAATAGACATAATAATTTTTCATATAAAAAGTAGTGAAAAATATCCATAAAAGGTTGTGTACTTTCTCCAAATAATAGCTTTTAGTTATTCATTCATGACATATTTTTTCCGTGTTAATTATACTCTTTCAATAAAAAATTGAAAGTTTAATTTCTTTCTCACATACTAAATTAAAAAATTTATTTTTATAGTGATTAAATTTTTATAATCTATTTTTTACAGAATGATAGAGGTCATTTTAATTTTATTTAAATTTAAAATTTAAATTCTTTTGTATTAATTATACATATTTATATGACTTTTTCTCTTTTAATTTATGATTTTTATACGTTTTTTAAAATTGGTTATACATGTATATTTAAAATGTTCATCTTAAATAATTTTGTTATTTTGCAATATTTTTTTAAATTTTTTGTTTTTTTTATGCAGCATTGATAGGGCTAACAATTATCCATGCAAAAAATAGTGGAATATACAACAAAAGAAAAGTAAAGGTCTTTTTTACTCATAATATACAACAAAAAAAAAGTAGTGGGACATTAAGTGAGCTCTGTGCCACCAAAATTATTGTCCAAATGTCTTCCCACCAATACAAAGTTTAAAATTCAAAATTCAAAATTCAAATTCAAAATTTAAATTTAAATTTAAATGAAATTCGAAATTGAAAATAAATATTTCAGAAAACAATGAGTTATTATTAATTTGAAAATTCTAATGTAGAAAGCAGTGGGATATTAAATGAATTGTCTGCCACAAAAAATTGTTCACATAATTTTCTATTTTATTTATTTACAAATTTTGATTTTTTTTTATATTTATTTAATTTAAAATATTTGTGTTATTTTACAAAATATTTTGGTTTTTTTAATGATTATTTTTTAACAAAATAGTTTGTTTTATATGCAGCATTGATATGGTTAACAATTACCCATAAAGAAAGTAATGAGATAATAAATGAGCTGTCTGCCACCAATAATTCTCCAAATATTTTCCCACCACTACAAATTTTAAAATTCAAAATTCAAATTCAAATGAAATTCAAAATTTAAAATAAATATTTCAGAAAGCAATGAGTTATTATTAATATGAAAATTCCAATGTAGAAAGCAGTAAGATATTAAATGAGTTATTATTATTTATTTACAAATTTCGATTTCATTTTATATTTATTTAATTTAAAATATTTGCGTTTTTTTACAAAATATTTTGTTTTTTAAATGATTATTTTTAACAAAATAGTTTTTTTATGGAGCATTGATATGGTTAACAATTACCGATATAGAAAGTAATGAGATAATAAATGAGTTGTCTGCCACCAATAATTGTCCAAATGTTTTCCCACCACTACAAAGTTTAAAATTCAAAATTCAAAATCAAATGAAATTCAAAATTTAAAACAAATATTTCAAAAAGCAATGATTTATTATTAATTTGAAAATTTGAATGTAGAAAGCAGTGGGATATTAAATTAGTTGTTTGCCACGAAAAATTGTTCACATAATTTTCTATTGTATTTATTTACAAATTTTGATTTTATTTTATATTTATTTATTTTAAATTATTTGCGTTTTATTAAAAACATTTTCGTTTTTCTAATAATTATTTTTTAACAAAATAAATTTTTTTATGCAGCATTGATATGGTTAACAATTATCCATGTTGAAAGTAATGAGATAATAAATGAGCTGTCTGCCACCAATAATTGTCCAAATATTTTCCCACCACTACAAAGTTTAAAATTCAAAATTCAAATTCAAATGAAATTTGAATTTAAAAAAAAAAGTAGGATATTAATACACTTGCTTGCCACTAATTAATGCTAAACTCTTCTCGCACTAACTATTTAGTTTAAATATTTTAAATTTTGAATTAAAATAAAATGTTTTTCATTCATATGTGATTTTAAATTCTATATCTCGTATAAAAGCGTAATTAATGCTGAACTCTTTTCTTTCGGTCTTTTGGCTTTTCGATAAATATGAAAAAAAACATTAAATGATTTTTAAAATGAGGATTAACAATTTCAATGTAGAAAATAGTAGAAATTTAATACAGTTGTCTCCCACTAAAAGATGTTAAATTCTTTTCCCACCTATATCAACTTCAAATTTTAAATTGATAAAAGAAGTGGGATATTAATGCATATGTCAGCCACTAATTAATGCTTAACTATTTTCTCTGGGTCTTTTGATTTTTCGATAAATATGGAAAAAGCATTAAATATTTTTTAAAATGAGAGTTAACAATTCCCGTTTAGAAAATAGTAAAATTTTTCAAAATTTAAAAAAGAAGTGGGATACTAATGCACATGTCTGCCACTAATTAATGTTGAACTATTTTCTTTGGGTCTTTTTCTTTTTAGATAAATATGGTAAAAAAGTATTCAATATTTTTTAAAATGAGGGTTAACAATTCCTATGTAAAAAATAGTGAAAATTTAATATAGTTGTCTCCTACTAAAAGATGTTAAATTCTTTTTTCACCTATTTCAACTTCAAATTTCGAAATTTAAAAAAGAAGTGGGATTTATATCGAACATGATTATATCGAACATGATTATTTTGAAATTTAATACAGACTTTTGTTAAATTTTAACTCCGTTGATTATATCGAACATGAGAGGCATCAATTGTAGACATGACTGTTTTCTTTTTCAGCAAAACGAACCAAATGTTTTCTTTGCCTTCCGTCGATTGAACTTCATGTATAACTATTGGGTTTTTTTTTTATGAATTATTAATCATAACATGTATAAGAATTAACCCTATTTAATTCGTGTACATTTAAGTAAAATGCCTTGTACTCCTAATTTCTGGTGAATTCTCGTCTTGAATCCACTTAAAGTTTTTAATGAAAATTGAGATTAATTTATTATAATAATATATTATTATTTACACATAACTTGAAAGGAGTTATATTAGTTATATTACACAGTAAAATAATATACTTTATTCGGGTTAAATATACACGTAACATGTTAGCTTAAATATACACATGTTCCAAATTTAATATGAATGGCCACCCTTATATGAAAATATTTTATTTTTTGCTTTGTAAAATAATATACTTTATTTGAAAGTATAGACAAAGTACAAAGTTAGACTACGCTTTCGAGGTAAGATATTTAAGCTCTAAATACACTATTTCTCACAATGGTATAATACTATAATTATATTTTTATTAAATTTGCAACGCATGGCTCAATCAAAATTAAATGAAATTTGAAACTTATTAAATAGGAAACATTTTAGAGTGATTTCATTGTTATTATAGTTTTTCTTGAATGTAGCGAAATTAATAGACTCAATTTCAAAGGTAGAAAGTAGTGTAATTTTATATTTGTAATAAATGATGACCTATTTTTCCACACATCAAGTTCAAATTTCAAAATTCAAATATGAAAAGTGAAATATTTTGTAATGAATGCTTAAATATTTTCTCACTTATCAAATAAAAATTCAAATTTGCAACGTTTCTAAAAGTTGAAAAAATTAAAGTGGTCTATATATGAATGTGGATATTGGAGGAGAGAGCAACAGACAGCAACTTGCCAAAGAATGATTTTTATTTAGTATAGATATAGAAGATATGTCATTTCATATTTTTTATTTAAATTTTGAATTTAAATTATTTTTAATCAACTATACATTATATATAATTTTAAATATTTTTTTGTTTAATCTATAATTCCTTTAGTTTGACTTTGTAATTAGCTAATTTGTTTTATGAGGCTTTTGACTTGAATTCTGGGTTTTGAGTCACTAGCCACTATTTATAAACAAAATAATTTTATTTTTTTACTAATTAAGCTCAATAGTGGGACATTAATAGGGTTAACAATTAATCATGCAATTATGTCTAATAGTCGGTTTCAGTCAATGATACATAATGGCTAAGCAAAAATTATTCACATATTCAACCATTGCCAACGATGCATGCATTATAATAAACACAATTCCATAATTAGTGCATTATTTATAGGATAAATTAAAAAAAAAACTTTGCCTTTCTAAATCAACAAACCACCTCATTAAAGGGCGCAGCTCTTTTTTTTCTTTTTTTGCCCCTTAATGTAACTATAATCGCACAAACTAATGATATAGACTATAGAGGCGTTATAATTCAAAAAAAAACTAATCAAAAATTGACGACATGCTCCCTTAGGAAAGAAGAATGTTTGAAGACTTGACATCTCTATGTATAACAGGCTTCAAAGCTTCCCCGTGTAGGTAATCAAGGGCTTCTGCGATCCCAACAGCTATATTAAATCTCATTTCCCATGTTAAGATAGATCCATCCTTGTTCTTTCCTACATTCATTTCAAAATTCATATTAGCATCATTTCCATCTTCCAGCAATTCAAATGATGGGTGAAAAGGGAAAGCAAAAAACCACTGAAACATTACCATGTAGATTTTCCTCTAAGTTGCCTTTGGGGAAAAAAAGATCAGATTACTTACCACCGTAATAATAGGCAGTGGACGGGTAACCATTCGGAAGATAACACATGTTGGGATCAATGAAATCTTGTAACACTTGGGTTACAGACCGTTCATATGGAGGGATCTGGCCATTCAATTGAACCATATTGATTGCTATAGTAGCCTACACGGAATTTGAAAAATTAATTTAATACCACGGAAAGAACTGAAAATGCATATAGCCAGGTAAAAAGATCTCATTTTATTCTCAGCTGCTAATTTATAATGTTTCAAATGCTACACTAACATCAAGAGGGATGAAGTTCAATCATGAATAGTGATTCACATAAAAACCAAAAAATTTACCTTCTTGGCAGGCTCGGGAATTTCCCAGGCCTTGGGCTGAGTATCTAATGATAATTTTTGTAGCAAATCGGTTGCTTTTGTGTAAACATGAAAGTGAAGGAAGACAAAACTCTGGCGTAATCAAAGTTTACAGCAAGTATAAAACCAATAACTCACAACTTACAAACACACAAGAAAAAGAAAAAAGAAATACCCCAATACCCAAAACATGAATCATCAAATTACAATATCATTTATTCGCGAAACAACATTGCTATAGAGAGCATTGAAGATGAGATCTATGTGCATCATTATCCGGTACCATAACTCGAAGATCTGGAGAGGAAGAATGGCGACGGGGAAAAGGACCAGAGGGAGAGGGAAGAGAGGGAGTTCAACGATGTCGTCGGACTTGGGGGTTCAACTCTCATGCAATATATCTTCTATTAGGGGTTCAACCCTACAAAAAAGATTCCATCAAAAATTTGTCATCAGTAACCACACACAAAGAATTTCACAAACCCTATTGAACTGATGCAACCAAGGAGAGCAAGAAAGCGTGAGAAGAAGAAACCTTGAAATGCTTGTGGAGACGCGAATGAGAAGCTTCGAGATCCTTGAGGATTTCAGAGTGAGAGCGACCGATCCGGCGCTTACGATTCCAAGATGTTGTTCGAAGCCCTATGATTGCAAGGTGGAGAAGAGTTGTTTGCCAGAGCGTTAGTTAGCACAATATTAGAAGACGAAGAAGATAAAAAGACAGAGAATGGAAAAAATATGTGCACGATTAGCACAGGAAAATATCCAGAAACATATCTTATTTATACACAAAATAATTTCGTAAATTAAACTTAATTTTGCGTATTAAAGATTTGAAAAAGAAATTATTGCAAAAAAACCTATCAGTTTCCACTAAGGCATAACTCTGAAAAACTTCTCAACTCCCAATAAGATTCAATAATTTAAAAAACTTTTCAGCTCCCAATAAGATTCAATAAATTGTTGCAGCTTCCAACTTTCGCAGCTTCCAATAAAGAGATAGTGGAAATCTAATTATGTGTGTCAAAAATTATTTTTTTAATCGGTTTTCAATTTATTTTTTTAAAATTATAAGCCTAAAAAACAATTTAAAAAGTTACTATAACAGGAAACATTTCAAATTCCTTTAAGTGTGAACACAAACCTCAGATTCAAGGAGAATGCGACAGAAACATATCTTATTTATACACAAAATAATTTCGTAAATTAAACTTAATTTTGCGTATTAAAGATTTGAAAAAAAAATTATTGCAAAAAAACCTATCAGTTTCCACTAAGGCATAACTCTGAAAAACTTCTCAACTCCCAATAAGATTCAATAATTTAAAAAACTTTTCAGCTCCCAATAAGATTCAATAAATTGTTGCAGCTTCCAACTTTCGCAGCTTCCAATAAAGAGATAGTGGAAATCTAATTATGTGTGTCAAAAATTATTTTTTTAATCGGTTTTCAATTTATTTTTTAAAAATTATAAGCCTAAAAAACAATTTAAAAAGTTACTATAACAGGAAACATTTCAAATTCCTTTAAGTGTGAACACAAACCTCAGATTCAAGGAGAATGCGACACATCATCAAAGTTTTCAATAAACGATTTTACTTTAGAATAATATAGATGGGTCAAAGATATATTGTATAAATGCTTTTCATTAATGGGCCAAATATTTGCTGGCAATTAATGTCATGATATAATTGGAAGCAGTGTCAGAAAAATTTAGTTTTTTGAAAGATATACTATATGTATGCTGATAGATGAATATAGTATAATTGAAAAAAGAAATTATTAAAATAATATAATTTAAAAAATGAGAAAGTGAGTAAAGGTTTAGGATCAGATCATATTTATGGGGTTGAATGGTTAAAAATAGTTAAATTATATTATTTTTTCAAATTATATTATTTAATCAGCTATAATTTCAAAGAGTATTATATTTTGATATTCAAAGGTAGGGGGTATTAATGGGTTGGGACGGGCTAGACTTTGGTCTAAAAATGTTAAGCATATGTTTAAATTTGTTAGACTGGCTTAGTCCGTAATCTGTTATGAATATAATTATCGTTTGTGGCCTGACTTATTTATAAAATATAAAAGTCTAGCTTAGATTGTTAGCCTATTAAAAAAATATATAACAATAAAAATTTATCTAAACAAAATATACGATTAACAACATTAATAATTTCACAAAGATTCATAAATTCAATGTATATTCAAACAGCATAATGTAGAACAAAATCATTCAAAAAATCTGCTTAACTAATAAACTAAAGTAGTAATAAATTTTGCATATCAAAAAGAACAAAAGACTAAATTCTGCATAAACAATTTAATATATTGATATCAATAATTTAATATATTGCGATGTTGCCTCCTCCTACATAAAAAAACATTCAGATTATTTTTGACATTCAGTTATAATATCATAAGATATAAATTAGTAGTATAAAAACAATAAAATAAAATAAATAATTAGTATACCAGGCCAGCTTGATAGGCTCTAAGGCCAGGTTTTTGAATTGAAGTCTAAGACCTTTTTATTAAATAAACTTTTACACAAATCCAAGTTTGTATCCAACAACCAAAATAGACAAGGCAGGACAGGCCAGGCCAAAGACCCCTGTCTCTTTTATTCAGAGGGTTAGAAAGTGAATGTACAAAGATTGTAGGTATGAAAAAGATTCTTTATACATTTATACTCAATAACATGTTAACATTTTCAAGTTATTAATATTCAAACTTATTGACGAAGTATAAGATAAAATTGAAGGCAGAAATATTTTTTTACAAAATTGAATAGTATTATAAAAATATTTTAAATTTACTATTCAAAGATTATGTGGGGTTACACGTGATAAAAATTTATTTAGAAGTTGTTATAAATATAATGACTATTGGATATCCATAACCCCAAAATAATATGACTATTGGATATGACTTTTGGATATGACTGTTGGTATGACCATTGGATATTTAATCCCAAATTGTAACCACTGATGAAGTGCAATACTGGTCATTTATCCTATTGTGACATACCTTGTCTTGTGAGCCTATAAAGATAGACACGTACAAAGCTTCAAGGCAAACCATAATACACGAAGAATACATTCTCATATCTCTCTCTTATCTCTATATTTTTCTCCTAATTATCTTTTAGAGTAAACACCTTTTTTGGTCCCTGGCAATATCTACGAAATCCTTTTTAGTCCCTGGCAATAAAAAAGGACCAAATTGGTCCCTAAAATTATGCAAAAAGGGCCACATTAGTCCTTATGTCAACTCCTCCATCACTAACGTGGCCCTTTTTACATACTGTTAAGGACCAAATTGGTCCTTTTTTATTGCCAGAGACTAAAAAGGATTTCGTAGATATTGCCAGGGACCAAAAAGAGTGTTTACTATATCTTTTATTTTACAACACGTTATCAGCACGATTTCGCTCGCGTGACGATTCAGCTCAAATGATTCTTTTACCTTTCTCTTTTTTTTTTCTATTTAATCATTTTCTTTTTACTTACTTTAACTTTGATTATTTCGTAGTTACCTTTATATTCGGCTAGCATAATGGAGAGGACTTTTGGGTACAAAGTGTAACACCCAGTCGGCCGCTAGTGTACTATAATGCATATGGTATTAAGCGCAATATATTTTAATCAAATAAATGCAGAAGCTAAACATATTGAATCACATTTAGACTTATGCCAAAACGTGAATAAATTTTTTCAATTTCCTAATGTATTGCATTGTACCATTTATTTTGTGACCAAGCAAAACTATATGATACTTTCTTGCACTCACATCTTTTTAGAATAAAACAAACAACATCTCGTTTGTATTTGGAGACATTAGGGATTTTCCCTCGTTAGCAAAATGTACCTAATAGAGAGTTATCCAATTTCATACATGAAATTCAACTATCTGTTATCAAAAAAAAAAAAAAAATTCAACTATCAACTAGTCCAACCTAGAACCCATCCATGGATTGTACATAATGGGCTTTGTGCCTTTACTTTATAATCATTGTATAATTATACATAATTTTCAAAAAAGGTAACATGAGATAATAAATACTAAGTAATCTCATTGATTCAACCTTGACAACATCATAAATACTTAAAGGTTTACATAAAGTCCATATACATGCATCTCAAAGTGACATCTCATAATGGTCTCTCAATGCACCATGCCATTCGAATGATCATAATAATAACACCCTATGTGTGTTCCTCTAAACAGAATATACAATTATATACAAAATATGCTTAGGTACACATCATGCTCTTCATAAATGCATAATCATCATGTGAGAATATGTATAGCAAAATGATCATCACAGTCTCACACTACACCAAAATGATCATGCCAAGAAATAAATCACAATGACGGTCTCTTGCCTCGTGATGCTCCAACATCACCAGTGTCAAGCCATTCATCTGGTCCATCAGCCATCATTGGAAAACCCATATTACAAATAGTTCTACTGGCCAGAGAAAACATAAAGTATTCATTACGCAAGAAAACCATCTTGTAACATACAAAGTATAAGGAAACCATCTTATACAAAGTATTAGAAAACCATCTTATGCAGTATACAACAAGGTATGCCTCACACAAGGAAACCGTCTTGTGTGGCATGTAACACCCTGTAACACCTCGTATATATCCGGTATAGTGTTATCATTACATCGTATTAAGCTACGCTTAATTAAAATGCGGAATATTCTTTTTCTTTTCAATTATGACGTCATTATCAATTACCAACTTGATTACTTAATCAATTTCATAAAATATCGCCTGAATGTAAATTGCAATAAGACATATACTGAAATACCTCAATATATAAATAAAGTGAGTATCTAAATCACAGATCTACATCACGTAGTCCGGAAAATATCCTGATACATTATTACAACTCCAAATCAAACTAAGACATAACTAGTCTATGTGTCATGGACAATCCCCATGCTCACCAAATCAACAGTGTCTCAACTCTCAACAAGATAGTCATAAACATAAAATGAAGCTCAAAGCATAAAAACAGCATGCATATCCAGCATCCAACAAGTCAGCATATAATATCATCAATATCTAACTCAGCTCCGGCCTCCTGCCGCCTGAGGTCTCAACATTACCTGACCCTGAAATAAGCATTCCCCAAACGTGGGGTGAGATCTTTAAACAAGAAATCTCAGTAAGACAAGGGGTCCTCAAGGATCTTCCACCCCAAACTCACTTATATGTGCAATATAAGTTCTAAAAGCATTTATATCAATATCAGTTCCAAAACTATACAGTGCAACAGATATTCATGCAATGTGTGTTTATCACTATCTACTGGTCAGAGAAATGCAGGAATACGTCTATACCTACATGTAGTACAAGGAACACCGCTTGCACCTCACCCACAGCCTCACCATCTTGTATGTACCACATACTCAGGCTTACCGTATAGGTGGAACACCACATGCATATCATAAAGGCACTAGCATATAACATCTCAACAGCATTTCCAAAACATCAAAAGCATGTAACACAGCATGCATATAACCATACCCCCATGGGACATGGTGGAACCACAACATGGCTAAACCGAGGACACGAAAGCTTACCTTGCAAGCTCACTATCCAATGCCAAAAGTCCTCATAGCTCAAGTCCAACACACAGTAGATCACAATCTGATTTAGGACCAGCAAGTGTATCAACAAACATAGCTCAAAAGCATTAACATAAAGACTACGTTCTCCTTTAACGTTTTACGTCTTAAGGCTTCCAACGAAGCCACAAGCCCTTAATCACATGATTCTGACTTAGTTCAATAATTATAGAAGTTCAACTTCATCAATCTAGGGTCCACAAACCCCCAATAGCCTACTGTACACACAACACAACTATTATTCTTCGAAATCCCAGAATATCCTGATATTTCTCTGGAAATATCCGGATATCAATATCCGGATATCCAAATTCCCATATCCGGATATTTCACGGGCAAATATCCGGATATTTCGCGACAGAATGCAGTTTCTACATTTCGCGAAGATATCCTTCCAAGGTTCCATTTTTATCAATTACAGAAGCCTAAACATGCATTTTTAAGTGTGTTAAGCATTTCCCAACATTAAGTTATCATCTTTTAACCTTTACATGCATCAAGGTTCCATCTTTAAGCATTAAACTCATGATCAAAGGTTGGTACAACATACCAAAGCTCAAAACAGAAAGACAAGGGCTCTTGGAGCTCTCCAAACAGCTCCAACACTTCTGACTTCCAAGGAAAACGAAAATGGCTCAACAAGATGAGTTCTTTCTTCCCCAAAGGTGATACTCTGTAGCTCAAAATGCCTTAAAAAAGGCTCAACCAACTCAAGCTCACCAACTCAGCCTACCACCCTCAAACACAGTAGCTGGAACACCAAGACAAAGCTATCTCTCACCCTCACAAAGCCACCCCCAAGTGTTTACAAGGAGGAAATGTGAAGAAAATCAAGAAAGATCACAACTTGGCTCAAGAAATGGAAGGGAAGGCCAATGGAACAGTAACCAGCAGATGGTCAGCCCCAAACTCATGTATAGAAATCTGATCCTAGGGTTTTGTGCCCAAAATAAGAGTATTTATAGCCCAAACACACTTAAACACACAATATTAACTTTAATTGCTACGCTTATTATTTTGACTTGAAACTCATTTTACAAGTCTTACATATCATTCTAGTAATTATCATGCACTTATTATAATCTTCCAGGATACTTTTTCGGTACACATTTATACTGACTAGCAGAACCGGTATATGCATTTTTTTCCGAAAAGCGACTTTCAGCATTCTGAATCACTTACTATAATTATTAAATCCTGTTAATAAATATTACGGTCAATTATGGAATCATTTCCTATTTTCTCATAAGTAATCAGTTAAATTCCTTATTTAACGGTGCGGGTTCTTACACACCTCGTGTTAACCCGGTTTGTTAACATGTCATCGTATTAAGCCACGCTTAATTAAAAATGCGAAATATTCTTTTTCTTTTCAATTATGACGTCATTATTCTTACCAAGTTGAATTACTTAATTCAGTTCCAAAACATTGTCTGTATGTAAATGCAAAAGATAGACATATATACTGAAATAACCTCATAACATAATTAAGATCATTAACTGAGTTTCTAGTCACGGCACTACTACACGTAAGCCGGACAGCCCTAATAGTTTATACAGCCCAAATCTAATCAACAACATAATCCCATGTGGCATAGACAATCCCCATGCTCACCAAATAAGGCAACAAGGCCCAACAACAGTCTCAACAATAACAGCATAATCATAAAGATAACATAACAACATCCAGCATATAATCATAACAGCAAACATCTAACTCAGCTCCGGCCTCCTGCCGCTAGAGGTCTCAACCCCCAGCGTTACCTGAACCTGAAATGTGTGCCCCAAACGTCGGGTGAGACATCTACCCCTTGCTCCATAGGCCAAGTTCAACCAGTTGGTGAAGTTTGCGCACTTCAGGATGGTGAGGCCTACTCCTACATTTCTGGCTGCTAAGTTCCGCAGGGGACTTAGTGAGGATATTTCTGGTTACCTAGCTGGTTCTGCTTCTAGAGATTTTGGGATACTGGTTCAGTAGTGTCGTGATATTGAAGATTACTACAGCTCGAGTAAGGCCAAGAAGGCCAAGGTTGCTGAGGCGACGAAGGTTGCAGCTGGTAGTTCCACTTCTTGGCGAGACAGGAAGTTTGGAAACAAGGGAAAGGGTAAACAGATGGCAGCTCGGCAGGCGCCGAATTAGTTCAAGAGGACTTCTGCTCCGGGGAGTGCAGTGAGACCTCCTGCTCCCAGGTGTTCGGGATGCGGGAAGACTCATTTTGGGCCGTGTTCTACCGGCCAGTTGATTTGCTTTCAGTGTGGCAAGGAGGGCCACTTCTCCAGAGACTGTCTGTCGGCGACGACGAGGGCTACTGCTGTGCAGGCAGTGCCACTTCAGATGGTTCCCCTTCCACCTACTTCGGCACCGGCCGTGCCACCATCTTCTGGGAGAGTTTATACTCTAGATCGTTAGCAGTCGGATCGAGCTCCGAACCTTGTCAGAGGTACTGTTACGATTGGTACATCAGCTGTTGATGTTTTGTTTGACTCTGGGGCTACGCATTCTTTTGTTGCTACCCCGATTGTTGTGGGGCTTGAGTTGCCCATGTCTGTGCTTTCTCCATCGCTGCGGGTGACCACCGCCACCGGAGAAAGATGTGATGCTACCACTGTTCATCGCAATGTGGCGTTTCAGTGGGATGGCCGTGAGTTCTCGGTGGATCTGATAGGATTGCCGATGGCCAACTTGGAGGTTATTCTGGGCATAGATTGGCTGTCCAGAAATTGTGTGATGATTGACTGTTGTGCCAAGCGTGTAGTGTTGTCTCCGTGTGATTCCACAGCCAGTTCCTCGTCGTACATTTCGTTGCTGCAGGCTAGGAGAGCCTTGAGAGCAGGGGCATTTGGTTATGTCATGTTGGGAGGTTTGGTGAGTGGTACACAGGAGGATATCACCAGCATTCCTGTGGTGAGGGAGTTCCTCGAGGTGTTTCCTAAGGAGATCCCTGAGTTTTCACCACAGAGGGAGATAAAGTTCTCCATAGATTTGTTGCCTAGTGTGGGGCCGATTTCTTTAGCTCAATACCGGATGTCGCCACCGGAGTTGGCAGAGCTGAAGAAGCATATTGAGGATCTTTCAGCGAAAGATTTCATTAGACCGAGTGTGTCTCCTTGGGGAGCACCGGTTATCTTTGTGAAGAAGAAGGACGGAACAATGCGATTGTGCACCAATTACAGGCAGCTGAACAAGGTGACAATCAAGAACAAGTATCCCCTTCCTCGGATTGATGATCTGTTGGATCAGCTCAGGGGTGCTTGTGTGTATTCCCAGATTGATCTCCGGTCCGGATACCATCAGATTCGGGTGAAGCCGGAGGATGTCCCGAAGACCGCATTTCGCTCGAGATACGGTCATTTTGAGTACTTGGTGATTCCATTCGGTCTCACCAATGCACCTGCTGTGTTCATGGATTACATGAACCGAATTTTCCAGCCGTACTGATAACACATATTTTGTTACACTTATTTGTTACTCTTGATTAGTATTTTTAGGATTTATTTGAATAAAATAATGATTGTTAGAGTTAATTTAGGTTTTTAGTTTTTAATTGGGTTTAATTTATTTTCGTCAGAATTTTTCAGCTTTACGTTACTTCTGTATTTTGGCCATATCTCGGTCCATAGTTGTCGGATTGACTCCGTTCTTGTTGGGTTTTTCAGATAACACAGAGAGCTACAATTCTTATGCAGAGCTCTAAGCCCAATTCGGACTAGAAGCTGGTCGATTTCGGACACCAAGTTGGACGCGTTTTGCTGAAGTTTTGTTTGACTATTGGGCTTGTAATTTAAATTAAAACCCAATTACTTAAGTGGCCCAAAGCCAAGTTTTATTGTTTCATTTTATTTTATTCGGTTTTTTTATTTTATGTTTGGGCTGAAGCGATGAAACCCTAGCCGTCCTGCGTGACGACTATTTAAAGGGGACTCTAGGAAACCCTTGGTAGTCAGTTTTTACAACAGAGAAGTTCTCTCTGAGTTTTTATTCAATTGTGTTCTTCATCTTTTTTCTTCTTCTTCTTTTTATTTCAATTATGTTTACCTTAGCCATGCGAGGCTAAGAACCTTTTAATCAACCTAAGGGTAATGGATTCCATGGATTGGTCTTGAGGATCTGCGTTTATTTCAAATCAGTTTTGTTTCCCTTCCCAACTCAGATTGATATCGTGCGATCGTGGATATTCAATCTGAGGTTCGCGATTGCGATTATGGAAAGGGATTAATCATCAGATTTGATGATTAGGTTGATTGACCCTATGACCTTAAATCAAGCGGGCTGATACTCTGCGATTGTATGAGTAGAAGCATCGTCTTTGATCAAATGCTAAGCGATCGCTTAGAGAGGGTTGTCAATTGGAAATAAGGATTCTGATCCGATTGACAAATCAATCACGATTCTGATATCTTCTTATCCGAGGAAAGACGTCCATGGAACCCAAACCTTAGGTTGGTTATTTTTAATTACAAATATTTATTCCAAATTTATATTCTGCCTTTTTAATTATTGAATCAAAATCCAAAATCCCCCTTTTAATTTTCTGTTCTCATAAGCGATTTTAACCAAAACAATTTCCTTGAGAGACGACTTAGGGTTTCCACTTTACTGCAAATTTTCTGAACCCTAAAGAATTAATTTTTAATTTGCGCGAGTTCGACAACTCGTGTCAAATTTGGCGCCGTTGCCGGGGACATTGCATCGGTCTAAATCGTTTTCTGATTCTTGATCATCTTCTTTTTCATCTTCATCTTCTTTTTCTTTAATTTTCGTTTCTGAAAAAAAAATAAAAAATAATAAAAAAAAATTTAATTTTTTTTTTTTTTGTGTCTTATCGTACGTTTCGTGATTTTACTGTTGTATGCTTTGCCTATGATGCATGACTAGGAGTAATACCAGTGTTGATGATTTATATGCATATGACCCTGAGATAGATAGATCATTGCATGCTGCTAGTAGAGCTCGTAGGTTGACTTACAGTAGAGTTGTTCCTGAGCATACCTTAGAGTCTGTTTGTTCGAGTCCTTTACATAGTGTTTATTCGTTTGGTCATTTATTTGATTCTGAAATCATGGGTGATAGAACACTTAAGCAATTGGCTGCTCCTAATGTTGATAATGAGCAGCCCTTGTGTATTCGTTATACTAATCCTGTTGTACCTTTTGAGCTTAAGTCTGGACTAATACACTTGCTGCCCAAGTTTCATGGTCTTGCAGGTGAGGATCCCCACAAATATCTGAAGGAATTTCATATAGTCTGCAGCACTATGAAGCCAACAGGGGTGGATGAGGAACAAATCAAGCTGCGTGCTTTCCCTTTCTCTTTGGACAGTGGAGCTAAGGACTGGTTGTACTACCTGCCACCTTCCTCCATTGTAAGCTGGAATGACATGGCCAGATTGTTTCTGGAGAAATTCTTCCCTTCATCCAGGGCCACTTCAATCAGAAAGGAGATCAGTGGCATAAGGCAAGCTAATGGGGAGAACATGCATGAGTATTGGGAGCGATTTAAAAGGCTTTGTTCAAGCTGCCCACACCATCAAATTCCAGACAATCTCCTGCTTGTTTACTTCTATAAAGGGCTGCTGCCTATGGATAGGAACCTTCTGGATGCAGCTAGTGGAGGAGTCCTGAGCAATAAAACACCTAATGAAGCCAAGGAGCTGATTGCTGAAATAGCTGCTAATGCTCAACAATTTGGAACTAGAGCCAACAGCAGTGCAGTCTTCCAAGTGCAAACTCCTCCAATGCAAAATCCAACAGTAGCAGCAACAGGAGCATCAAGCACAGATAACCAGAGAATGGAGAACAGACTTGATGAGCTGACATCAATGGTGAGGCAGTTGGCAGTGACACAGACTGTGCAACCTTCTGCTCAACAGATAAGCAACTTGTGTGGCATCTGCTGTGATCCTTCTCACCCCACGGATGCATGTCCTTCCTTTCATCAAGACAACGATTTCCAAGATGATCAGTCTGTTGCTGCAATTTTTCCTGGAAAGCCACAGTACCAACAGCAGCAGCAACAACAGTACCAGCAGCAGCAAAATAATCCATTCTCCAACACTTACAATCCTGGCTGGAAGAATCATCCCAACCTCAGATGGAACCAGAATCAGCAAAATGTTCCATATCAAAGTCAACAAAATTTTCCATACCAGCAGAAGCAGCAGTTCATTCCACAGCAGAGACAAAACTTCCAGCAACCTGCTCCCCAACAGTTGCAACAACAACCACCAGTGCAGCAGCAAAACAGTGGCAGTGGTCCTTCTTTGGAGGACTTAATGAAACAGATGGCCACTAGCAATCTGCAGTTCCAGCAGAGGACTGAGTCTTCTATTCAGAATCTGCAAACACAGATTGGCCAGCTTGCAACGTCAGTAAATCAAAATCAACAAGCAAGTGGCAGCTCCCTTCCATCCCAAACAGTTCCAAATCCAAAAGGAAGCGGAAATGTGAGTGCTATTACTTTGCGGTCTGGAAAGCAAATGGAGGAGCCAACCCACACTGCTGCTGAGACATCCAATGGAGGTGACACTAGCTCCAAGAAGCAGAGCACTGATACATCTGATGTCCATATCCCTTTGTCATTTCCTCAGAGAGCCACTCAGTCAAAGAAGCAGTCAGCAAAGGTTCAAGATAAAGAGATACTTGACACCTTCCGGAAAGTTGAGGTGAACATCCCTCTTTTGGATGCAATACAGCAGATTCCGCGATATGCCAAGTTTCTAAAGGAGCTGTGCACCAACAAGAGGAGACTGAAGGGAGATGAGCAGGTTAACCTGAGTCAGAATGTATCGGCACTCATCCAGCCCATGCCTAAAAAGTGTCAAGATCCAGGGACATTTACTATCCCTTGCGTGATTGGCAATTCTGTTTTTCATGATTGCATGCTAGACTTAGGAGCTTCCATCAATGTTATGCCTGCATCTGTGTTTAAGTCTCTTGGTCTTGGTCCTTTGCGTGCCACTGGTATTGTGGTTACGTTAGCTAATAGGAGTAGTATTCACCCATCTGGTTTGATTGAGGATGTATTAGTCAGAATTAATAATCTGATTTTTCCTGCTGATTTCTACATTTTAGAAATGGAGAGTGAGACTGCTACTAATAGATCCCCAATCATACTTGGTAGGCCTTTCATGAGGACAGCTAGGACCAAGATAGATGTTCATTCTGGTACTCTTTCCATGGAATTTGGTGATAGCATTGTGCATTTTAATATATTTGATGCAATGAAACATCCCAGGGAAGAGCATTCTGTCTTCTGCGTAGATGTGATAGATGACGTTGTTGAGGATATTTCTGCTACATTCCTTGCTGAGTTTTCTACTGATTTTGATTCTGATTTCTGTGGTTGTGGTGATAGTCGAGAGTGCATTGTATGTGATGAAATAACATCTCATCTTTCTGGTTTCAATGATGCACTAATTGATGATTCTGATTATGAGTGTGAATCTGCATTTTCTGAATTGCCTGCTGATATTATTGATGATCCTAATCCTGTTTCTGAGAATTTGTTTACAGGCATTGCTGCTGACTTGTTTTCTGCAGAATTTGCACCACCAACTACACCTCTTCCATCCATTGAGCAGCCTCCGAAATTGGAGTTGAAGGTTCTGCCCGACCACTTGAAATATGCATTTCTTGAAGAGAATGAGCAGCTACCAGTCATTGTGGCAAAGAACCTTCTACCTGAGCAGGAGGATAAACTGTTAACCTTGCTGAAGGAAAATAAGAGGGCAATTGGGTGGACAATGGCTGACATTATTGGTATTAGTCCTTCGACATGCATGCACCGTATTCTACTCGAAGAAGGAGCTAAACCAGTGAGACAACCCCAAAGGCGTTTGAACCCACTGATTCTAGATATGGTGAAGAAGGAAGTAACAAAACTCTTGCAAGCTGGCATGATTTACCCCATCTCTGATAGCCAATGGGTGAGTCCTGTTCAGGTGGTCCCTAAAAAGTCGGGAGTCACTGTGATTGCCAACCAAAATAATGAGCTGATCACAACAAGAGCTCAAAACAGTTGGAGAGTATGTATAGACTACCGTAGGCTCAACCAGGCAACCCGCAAAGATCACTACCCTCTTCCATTTATTGATCAGATGTTGGAGCGGTTGGCTGGTAAATCGCACTACTGTTTTTTGGATGGATACTCAGGCTACTTCCAGATCCACATTGCACCTGAGGATCAGGAGAAGACGACCTTCACATGCCCCTTTGGCACATATGCATACAGGCGGATGCCCTTTGGACTTTGCAACGCACCAGGTACTTTTCAGCGTTGTAGGTATTTCAGTTAGATGTCTTATTGCAATTTACATACAGACAATATTTTATGAAATTGATTAAGTAATCAACTTGGCTAAGTATAGTGACGTCATAATTGAAAAGAAAAAGATATTCCGCATTTTTAATTAAGCGCAGCTTAATACGATAGTATGATAACATTACCGGGTATACACGGGGTGTTACAGATCTCTCCACCCCAAGCTCACTTGCATGTGCAATATAAGTTCAAAAAGCAATATAATAGTATAAGTTCCAAATCCGTGCAATGCAGTATATAATCATGTCATGTGTGTAATAATCCTACTGGACAGAGAATAAACATGTAGGGATTACATAAGTCTACAACCTACAGTACAAGGAACACCACTTGTACCTCACCCACAGATTCACCATCTTGTATGTCTCCACATACTCAGGCTTACCGTCTAGGTGGTACACCACATACATATCATAAGGCACTTGCACTTAACAGCTCAATAGCGTTTCAAATAATCATCACATAATTTCACAAAACACATAATGCATATAAATCATCCCTCCATGAGGTATGGTGTAACCAATAATGGGAAAAACAGAGGACACGAAAACTTACCTCGCCAGCTAACAACCCAAGCCAAAGTCCACACTAGCCCAAGGTCCACAAGCAACACACTCACAGTCTGTTTATAACAGAAACATTATCAATATTCATACTCTAAAGGTTCATTTCGTTATGACAACATTTTCTTTTTCATTTATTGCTCTTTAGGCTTCTCCCAAAGCCATAAGTCCTTAATCTAAGTGATTCTGACTTAGTTCAATTATTACAGAGGTTCACATTAACTAATCATGGGTCCATAAACCCAATATACCATTATGTATGAACAGAACAGTACCCAACTCAAAATTTCCAGAATATTCAGATATTTCACGGGGCCATATCCGGATATAACCAACCCCATATCCGGATATCAATATCCGGATAACATATTCGGATATTCCGCGACAGAATGCAGTTTCTGCATTTCGCGAAGGTATCCAACCAAGGTTCCATTTTTAACACATATACACGTTAAAGCATGCATCTTTAAACCCATTTAGACCAGTGATCATGTTAGCTACTTAATCCCATCATTTTTCATTCCAAGACTTGATCTTTAACAAGGAAACTCATGATCAAAGGTGAGGAACATACCCCAAAGGCTCAAAACAGAAACCACAAGTGCTCTTGGAGCTCTCAAACCAGCCCCAAGGTTCTGACTTCAAAGGTCCACAAAAATGGCTATCAAGCAAGGTTCTTTCTCTTCAAAGGTTGCTTCTTGAAGCTCCAAATGCCAAGACAATGGCTCCTTCCATGAAACTCAAGAACTCAGCCCCTAAACCACCACTAAACAGAGACCGTAACTCAAAAATGGGCTAACTCTCACCCTCATAAGGTTGCTCACACCAAGTTATGGTGATTAGATGAAGAAATTTGAACAAAAAGGTGATCACTTTGGCTCACAAGAGGAAGGGAGGAAGGTGACAAGCTTGGAGAGAAAATGCAGCAGCCACATTCACGTAGGAAGCTAAGGATCATCCTAGGGTAGTGTGCAAATCACTATATATAGTCTCATTAAGTTATAAGCGTCGATATTAGCACTAATAGCTCCGCTAATCCTTTTAATCTCAAACTTTGGATTCAGAATCTAGCCATTTTTCTAGGATTTATCATATTTTTATTATAATTTTCGCATCACTTTGCCGGTACGCGCTTTTACGTAGTCGGTATCAGTCCTGACGCCAGTTCTCATTATTTTGACTCCAGACTTGTTATATCAGTCCTATATATTATTCTAGGAATATTCACATACTTATTATAATTTTTCGAGATACTTCATTGGTACGCTCTTATGCTGTGAAGCAGAATCGGTATCTTCACTTTTCATCAGAAAAATGACTTTCAACATTATTAAGCCCTTATAATAATTATTCAAGTCTTCCCATATTTATTTTACGTCAATTAGGGAATTATCTCTTTAATCTTATATTTAATTTAATTAAATTCCTAAATTAACGGTGCGGGTTCTTACAATTCACACCATGAAAATGGTATGGTTGTGAAGAGGAGAGTGAAGGGAACAATCTATGTGACGGTGGTTTAGTGATTTGGAGAGGTTTTGGAGGAGAAATCCTAGAGAGAAGTGAGAGCAAATTTTGGAATTTGAATTTTAGAGAGAGGGAGGAGAAGGGAGGCGCTGAATTAGAATAAGAAGGGAGGGAGAAGGTGCCCTAATTAGGGTTGCCATGTCACTTTAGTGGCACTTTATCCTTTAGTGAGACCCGGTGTAATTTTTATATGAACCGTTGTCAAATTTTTACCCAGAAACTCCCAAGACTATAACTTTAAGTACTTAACATTAATTTTGTCTAATTATCATGTTCATAACTTAAAATTTGATTAGTCGATCACAGATCCACTAACAGTCGTTTAATTACACTGTAGTGTTTACCGGTGTTCTTAACTGTACCCGGATTTCATAATCTTATTAACTTTAACATTATTGGTCTAATTATGAATTATTAGGCATATATTGGTCTTCATTTCCATTTTCTCATCTTTTTCTCGTTCCGGGATTCTACCGGCTGCTTCTACAGCAGTACAAAATACCCGGCAGAAGTGACTTTTCCAAAATACTCCAATATCGATATCAAACTTCATCAAATCATATACTAACCTCATTCATGATGTTTATATCATTAGATTAGCTCTCTAACTATAATTTACTACTTGGAGCTATTCTACTAACTGTTACTGCGTCAGCAGTCAAAAATAGCAGGTGAAAATTCACCTGTGTAAAATACCCTCAATATGGATATCAAGATTTTTAGAATTTCATCATCATTCCATTTATGATCATAAGGTCTTCATCATAACCTTCTAATTTAAAAGTCATATAATTAGGGTTATTATACCCGGAACCTCCAAGACTCAAAATTTAAGTTTTTAATATTAAGTTTGTCTAATTATCATGTTCATAACTTAAAATTTTGATTAGTAGATCACCGATCCACTTACTGCTGCTTAATTGCACTGTAGTCTTTACCGGTATTCTTAACTGTACCCATATTTGATAATCTTCTTAATTTTAACATTATTGGTCTAATTATAACTTGTTAGGCATATATGGGTCTTTCTTTCCATTTTCTCATCTTTTTATCGTTCTGAGATTCTAGCGGTTGCTGCTACAGAGTACAAAATATCCGGCAAAAGTGACTTTTTCAAAATATCCCAATATGGGTATCAAACTTCATCAAATCATATATTAGCCTCATCAATGATAATCATATCATCAAAATAGCTTTCTAACTCAAATTTGCCAAATTGGAGCTATTCTACTGACTGTACTGCATCAGCAGTCAAAAATAACAGATAAAAATCCATCTGTGTGAAATACCTTCAATAAGGATATCAAACTTCTTAGAATTACATCCTCATTCAATTTATGACCCTAAGGTCTTCATAATAATCCTCTACTTTCAAAATTATAAAATTAGGGTTGTTATAACGACGAAGGTGGTGGTGGTTAGTGACAGTGGCGGTGGCTATGACGATGGTGGTGGTGGTGATGACAGCAATGGCTGCAATGTCAATGATGGTAGTGATGGTGGTGGTAGTGGTGGCGGTGGTAATGATGATTGTGGCATGGTGGTGATGGGTGGAGGTGGTGGCGATGGCATCTTCGTGATGGTGGCGGTGATAGTGGCGGTGACATCGTTGTGGTGGTGGCGATGACATTGATGGTACAACCACGGCAACAACGATGATGGCGGTGGTCGTGTCAGGATGATGGTGGTTGTGATGATGGTGATGGTAGTGAAGCGTGATTGAGAGAAACAAGTGTTTCTCATTTTATGCCCGAGAACAAAAAAACAGAATTTCTTTATTCTTTTCTCTGTTCCCCATCACAAAAATTAAATCGGTTCATCTCGAGAACAAAAAATAAACTAATTTTACCAGGAATTTTATATCCATTTCTATTCCCGAAAACATAAATTTAAAAAAAATTAATTTCGAAAAGATTGTCATCCACACTGTTAATAACCATGGAGTGGGTCTCCCGAGAATGTGTGCGTCCTAGTTCTGTTTTTCATGCTTTTCTCGGGGTCTAAAGAAAACTGCAATTAATAGACTTTCCTTAATCTTCTTTCCCGAAAAGAAGAGTGTGAAAGTAAATATGGGCCAATAATGAAATTCTCGGGTCTCTTCTTTTCCTGCTAATGTCGAGAACCAACTCGTACAAATTAATCAAATCCTTAGTCGTTCGCTATCCTAATGCTTAATTTAAAGGGGAAATTTAAAAAGTCCCATGTGATTTGCTTCGTAATTATTTAACCCCTATACTTTTTTTCTATAATTTATCTTCCTTATGGTTTTTTCATCCAAGTTGACTTTTAACGCTATTAAATATTGTACTAATTCATCCATTTTCCACTTATGAACAATTTAAAAAATAAAAAACACACAAGAGAGATAAGCAATGAAAGGGGTAAGTGGTAAAATATTAAATCATAGGAAAGTTTTTTTTAAACTTTTCCCTTACAACAATAAAAAAAATGAAAAAAAAGCTTGATGTGAGAAATAATATCGAACTTAACAAGCTGATTGATATATATGACCGTTGCAAATAAAGGGTGTTTTGTTCAACATCCGCTGGAATTAGTTGTCTAGGGAAAAAAAATTTAATGCCCTGTAAAAAAAATTAGAATTGAGATGAACATATTATAATACTTTTTTTTGCCAATTTTGCAATGTAATTAAATTAGGATTAGATAATATAAATTCCTTAATTTTTTAAAAGTTAATAGATTTGTTAATGGGTGCTCTATTTCTATTATCTCTTTCTTAATATATTTTAAATATTCGTTTTTATTTTTTTTTAAATAAATAAAAAATGAAATAAAATTAATCTATAAGACAATGATAGTTTTTCCTCGAGTAATTAACCATAAACATAAATAAAAATAATATATTCAAATACAATAATTGACAAATATAAAATACACATATAAATGACAAACATATGTATAAAAAAATGACAAACATAAATAATATTTCTGCAGTTACTGCAGATAATTTATTTATTTTTACTCTCAAAATTATGTCATTTTGGGATTGAAAAATTAAATAATTATAATTATAAAGACTATAATAATTTTAAAATAAATTAAAATTACAAAAATATCATAATTTTTGTCCTAAAACGACGTCGTATTAGACTTATGACAGATAAATTATCTACATTAACTACAAAAAAAAAACGAACCCATAAAAAAAATGACAAACATAAAAAACACATGAAAATTGTACCCCAGAAAAACACATATGAATGATGTTGAATAGAATATCCTTTATTTGCAATGATGATATATGGTCTTTTAATTTTATTCTCTAATATTTAAGGTTTTAATGTTTTTATAGTGATGTAGATAAATTATTTATATTTATTCTTAAAATGATGTTATTTTAGATTAAAAAATTTAAAAAAAGAATATTATAATCTTGAAATAAATTATAATTACAAAAATATCATATTTTTTGTCTTAAAATGACATTATTTTGAACTAAATGTGGATAATTTATCTACATCAACAGTAGAAAAATAGAACCCAATATTTAAAGTGCTTTTCTTGCAGGAAATTCTGATTTTTTTTATCGTCATTTTATGTTTTCTGATTTGATTTGTAATCAATAAAGATTCAATTTGTCAGTAATTAGATTTTCCCACAAATCATTGTCATAGAAGGAGGTTAGTTGAGTTTATTCCTTTGACATGGAAATAATTTAATTTTTTGAAAACTCTATTCTTCTTTTTGGATATTATCCATCAGTTATGTAAGTTGGGGCCACATTATGCTTTTGACGTTGTTTCTGTTTTAACTAATTCGAATATATATATATATATATATATATATATATATATATATATATATATATGTGTGAAGTATGATCCTTTGATAACAGTGTCAAATTTTAAATTTGACACATCGTCTGAGAGCTATTAGATAAAAAAAAAACCAGCGACTCTGATTTGTAAGCATGTGACACCATTAATTTTTTTCATCTAACGGCTCTTAGATAAGGTGTCAAATTTTAAATTTGACACTGGTGTCAAAGGATCCAACCTATATATATATACAAAAAAATATTTTTGCAGTTACTGCAGATAAGTTATCTGCATTTTTTCTCAAAACGACGTCGTTTTGGGATTGAAATATTAAAAAATTTAATTATAAAGACTATAATAACTCTGAAATAAATTAAAATTACAAAAACACCATGATTTTTGCCCCAAAACGATGTCGTATTGGGCTTACTGCAAATAACTTATCTGCAATAACTAAAAAAAATAAAAATAAACCAATATATATATATATATATATATATTATTGTATGAGGGCGTAAATTCAAATCTTAGTGCTCCCATTATATATATATATATATATATATATATATATATATATATATATATATATATATATAATGGGAGCACTAAGATTTGAATTTACGCCCTCATACAAATTATTCAAACTCTCACCGTTAGACCCATCCTAATAGCTTATTCAATTCTATTTTTGTTTTGTGTTTTTTTTTTACGGTTTTCTTTTATGTTATCAGTCCATTACATAAAATGTTACTACCCAAACCAAACCCTTCACACTTAGACCAACCCTAATAGCTTATTAGACCCTATTTTTGTTTTAAGTCAAGATTGTGCTTTTTTTTGTTATGATTTTCTTTTAATTACATGTTATTTGTCCATTAGAAAAAATGTTTTAAAGAATTTTATTTTTTTTGATATTATCTATGGGTCATTAATTGCTTAACTAAATTGATTTAAGCCGGATAAGACCTCATGAACAACAAAGCGCTCCCTGCCAAGTTTTAAAGAACTTTTTTTTTTTTTTTTAATTTCCCATAGATGTTCCCTCCAATTTAGATGACTAATTCCCTTTCATGGCAAAGCGCTCCTTACCAAATTTTAAACAACCTATTTAATAATCATTTCGAATACTCTCCCACTAGATTACACTGACTCTGACACAGAACACGTGACACGACACGCCAAAACGTTAATTTTAAAAAATGTCATATTTCGACACGTTGGGACACGTTTTGATATTAAATAATATTTTAATATATAATATAATTTAAATTTAATACATATCACAATCCATAATAAGTCATATAATCAATCAAATATTCAAATTTCATAACGTAAATATAAAAAAAAAAAATTGTACCTTGTTAATTTTTCATAACAGAAAAAATTGATTTATAAATTTTTTTTTATCTTTAGTTAATAAAATAAAATGAAGACTAAAAAAAAACGTGTCGGACACGTATCAGAGCGTTGACTGCATGTAGAAAAAAGTTGACTGTGTGCCGAAAAAACGTATCGAAACATGTCAAAGAGTTGACCGCGTGTCTCAAAATATTGATCACGTGTCAGAACGTATCACCGTCCGACACGCATATTTACAAAAATTTGTGTCCGGGTATCATAACTCTCCCATTGAAAGCCTTAATTAGTTTCCTCTCTTTTCTAACAGCATAATTACTTCCACCCACTTTCCTCACGCATAGTGATTTTTTGTTTTTAATTGATCCACTCTTAACTCTCTTTAAATCTCTTCGCATTCTTTTTACTTTCTTTAGCTCTCTTTTGCTATTCACAAATCCTATTATGATTGTCTTTCACCTTCCATCTCACCTTTTTTTTTTATATTATCCTTCGATTCAGTGACTAGTCCGATTCCATCTCATTTTTTTTTTATTTTTATTATCCTTCGATTCATTGATTAGTGCGATTTGAACTGGGTAGGAACACAGTTGCATTTTTAAGAATTTGAACTCAAAATTACTAATTAAACTGAAACAACTCATTACCACCTGATCCACATGCTTGTGGTGTCTTTCACACCTTCCATCTCTAACTAATTGAATTCTGCGTTCTTTCCTTTGCTTTTGGTTTATTAGGCAATGGACTTACACGGGACCATACTTATATGATCTAGATGTGTAAGAATGGGCAAGGTTTAAGGATATCATTGTAAGATGGCTAAATCACCATTTTGAATATTGGCATAAAGTGCAAATTTTCTACGATAATATCTGTACATCTTTGAATGATGATTAATGTCAATCAACAATAAAACCTCATAAGAAGAACTAGAACTAATGGACACCATGCCTTCCCAATGAATATCAAGCCAATGCAAATGTAGAGAAGCCATCGGTGAAGAAAGGAGTCTTGTAGCTAAATGTCAATGACACCTCGTTTCCACAAAACAAAGTGATGTCTCAACAATTGTCAGCCATAATAAAAACAATTGACTTTAAATCAAGTAAATGTGATCGAGAATCAACCAACTAATCCAATTCATCAAGCAGTGTGTTACGGAATGTGAAAGCAATTATGGAGTTCTGTGTCTCTGTAAGTAGTTAGTTGGAAATTGCATAGGTCAAATGCTAGAGAAAATACAGTTACAGCTATGGCGTGAAATAAGGAGGGTTGTTAGAAAGTTGGTTGAGCCTATTACGTTCGGAGTTAGTTACTCAGAAGCCTGGATAGTGTGTAGGTAGACTTGTGTGTAGTCTGATATAAAAGGGAGCTTGATGTACAAAGAAGGATATCTGAATAATGAAGTTCTTGTGTTAGTTTCTTTCTTTTATCCTTTACAGATTCTTGAATCCGTAACATTGGTGCTTTCATTCTTGAACATTACCATCTTCATGTTGCAAGTTCAAGATTTCACCTAGGAATTCTAAGCCTTGTAGCAGCGTATTGATTCTCGCCTCGATGACAATCAAGCGCAGTTGTTAACGGTGGAATCAAGGTTGGCTGATTCCTAGAATCATATGTCTATGATAGTGAATCAGTTGCAGCAACTCAACACCATGGTGCTTGCAATTGATGATCATTTTCGAGATCCTAATTTTCGTGGACTTGTGTTTCACTCCAATGTTGATACTGCATCGTCTTTGAATCCTCATTGTGCTGATCACAATGACCCTTGGAATCTCACTACAGCTGTTCTTGGTGCTTCCAAAATTTCCCCACTTCGTTCAACCACAAGCAACGATGAAAGGACTGAAGTAGTTGGTCTGCATCCGCTATTACAGTTCATTTTCATCGATAAAGATTCAACTTCTTGTTCATTTTCTTTTTCCAGAAAAACAACATAGCTCTGACTTTGCAGGATCTTCAATTTCTTTAATGCAAATAGAGTTTGCTTCATTACACCACGGAAGGACAACTTCAGTTGGTCCGCGTCCGCTGTTGAAGTCCATTGAGAGCATTGATGCAGATCCGCGTTTTGCATTCATGTTCATTCCCATGGAGAATTCTCCTCTCAAGTACGACAATGTACCAGGTGCACACAAGGCTGCTGCGCAAATCTTGTACCCCATTGTTGACACTAGGGGAAATGTGGCTGTAAAATTAGTTTTTGGTGCATCAACTCAGCCAAGAGGCATCCCTGTTTGTACTTTTATTTTTCGTTCGTCACAGAGTGCATTTGTAGACTTTTTTTTGGTTCAACGCAACATGCAATTGAGAGTAATTGGAATGTCATTCACCATGTTCTTCTGAGTTTTACTTGGGACCCAGGAGGCGTTGGCCATTTAGATTTCCATATGTTTAGTTGCAGGTGCTTCAACACAAGGCTTAACCTGCTAACTTTGTAAGAACCCGCACCGTTAATTAAGGAAGTTAATTAATTAATTAAGAGAAATTAGGAAGTAATTCCATAATTGACCCTAATAATTATTATGAGGCTTTAATGATTATAGTAAGTGAGTAATAATGCTGAAAGTCGCTTTTCGGACGAAAAGTGCAGATATCGGTTCTGCTACTCGGTATAAATGAGTATCGGTAAAGTATCCCGAAAAATTATGAAAAGTGTGTATATGTCACTAGAATAATATATAGGACTTGTAAAACAAGTTTCAAGTTAAAATAATGAGAACTGGTGCCAGAACTGATACTGGCTATGGAAAAGCGCGTACCGGAAAGGTGCTGCGAAAAATAAAATAAAAATATGATAAATCTTAGAAAAATGAGTAGGTTCAAAATCCTAAGTTTGGGATTAAAATGCTAAGCTTAGCTATTAGCGCTAATACAGTGTGATTAAAATTGATACCCCTATAAATTTGAGGGCACATGTCCCTAGGTCAGATTTTATTGCATGTTGTGCCTCCTTTCTGAAGCTGGTTGCCTCCCAAGCTTGTCACCTTCTCTTCTCCTCCATTTTTGTGAGCAAAAAGACCTTTTCTTCCTTTAAACTTTCACCTTTGCACTTTGAATTAGTGTGAAGTGGTCTTGTGAGTGGGTGAGACTTCCCTTTTCTGAGTTCCAGCTTCTGAGTGTGAGGTGTAGGGGGCTGACTTGGTGGTTTGAGTGTTGGGAAGCCTTTGTTCCTTGTTTGTTGAGCTTCAAGGAGCCACCTTTGGTGAAAAAGAACCTTCCTTGCTTGTCATTTTCGTGTGCCTTGGGAGAAATAAGCTTGCAATTGTGTGGTGAGCTCCAAGAGAAACCTTTTCTAAGTTTTGAACCTTGGGTAAACTTCCCCAACCTTGATCATGAGTTTTCTTGGTGTAAAGGTGAATTCTTGGCATGTTAATGAGTTAAACAAGTAGGTAATCTGTATATGAACTTAAAACAGAATAAATATGCATGCTTTAACATTGGAATGGTTTAAAAACCCAACCTTTGAAGTGATATCTCGCGAAATGCAAAAACTGCATTCTGTCACGAAATATCCGGATATGGATATCCGGATATTGATATCCGGATATGGATATCCGGATATTGATATCCGAATATGGGATCTTGTGATATTCGAATATGGATATCTGGATATGGCCCCGACATATATCCAAATATTCTGAATTTTCGAAGAACAGTAGCTGCACTATTCATACAGAATGATGTTTGGGGTTTGTGGACCCTAGATTGGCTAAGTTGAGCCTTTGTAATAATTAAACTAAGTCAGAATCTAAGTGATTAAGGGCTTGTGGCTTTGTGAGAAGCCTAAAGACATGAAACGTAAAGGAAAGACATTGTCTTTATGTCATGTGCGTGTAGAGTATGAATATTGATGTGATTATTGGTCCAAACAGATTGTGATCTTGCTGTTTGTGGACTTTGAGCTTGTGTGGACTCTTGTTTTGGATAGCTAGCTTGCAAGGTAAGCGTTCGCGTCCTCAGATTGATCTGTTGTTTGTTCCACCGACCTCCAAGGAGGTTGGTTTATATGCATGGTATGTTTTTATGAAAATATTATATGCATTGATATATGCCTGAGATATGTGAATATGTCTGTTGATTACATACACAATCAGACTGCGACTCTGGTGTGTAAGGCATAAGACTACGATTCTTATGTTTAGATGGGTCGCATACGTGCATAATCCCTATCTTGTTCCCTGGCCAGTCGAACCGCATCTACATACATCACATGATTAATGAGTTGTAGTATTTAGCTCGTTGAGCAAGAAATTATACTGTCATGATATAAATGCCTTAACATGAACATGCATTGAAATTACTGCTTTTGAACTTATGTTATACTTGTAAGTGAGCTTGGGGCGGAAGAGTCCTTGAGGACCCCTTCTCTTACTAAGATTTCTTTTTAGAGATCTCACCCCACGTTTGGGGCACACATTTCAGGTTCAGGTAATGCTGAGGTTGAGACCTCTAGCGGCAGGAGGCCGGAGCTTAGCTGAGAAATATGTTGTGTATGATGATATGCTATAGATGCTGACATGCTTTATATTATTGTTATGTTATTTGGTTTGAGACTCTGTTGGGCCATGTTGCCTTAGTTGGTGAGCATGAGGATTGTCCATGCCACATTGATTGTCGATGTCCTTTTTAGTTTCGAGTTGTATTAATAAATCAGGATTATGGTCTGGACTACGTGTTGTAGTTCCGTTATTTAGATACACTCACTTATTTTATCTATAGAGGTATTTCAGTTAGCTATCTTTTGCAAATTACATATAGGCAATATTTTGAAAATGAATTAAGTAATTCAACTTGGTAATGATAATGACGTCATGATTGAGAAAAAAAAATATTCCGCAATTTTAATTAAGCGTGGCTTAATACGATGACATGTTAACAAACCGGGTTAACATGGGGTGTTACAACCTTCGCCCGTTGGGTATGGCTGAGAGAGTTTTCATTGTTTTGGACCTTGAGGACAAGGTCCCTTTTGAAGGGATGAGTGATGTTACGGAACGTGAACGCAATTATGGAGTTATGTGTCTCTGTAAGTAATTAGTTGGAAATTGCATAAGTCACATGCTAGAGGAAATACAGTTAGAGCTGTGGCATGAAATAAGGAGGGTTGTTAGAGAGTTGGTTGAGCCTATTACGTTAGGAGTTAGTTACTCAGAAGCCTGGGTAGTGTGTAGGTAGACTTGTGTGTAGTCTGATATAAAAGGGAGCTTGATGTACAAAGAAGGATATCTAAATAATGAAGTTTTTGTGTTAGTTTCTTTAGTTTCTCTCTTTTATCCTTTACAAATTCTTGAATCCGTAACACAATCGCTGGAGAAAGAACACGCACTGAACCAAATTTTACATCAGCTTCATACCAAGTCAACAATGTGGGAAATCCACAAAAGGGAAGCTACCATCCTTAAGGCAACACCTATAATCCAAGCTTTAGGGATCACCCTCATTTTTCATGGAGGAGTCAAAATGTGTTGAATCCCAACCACAACAAAAATAACAAAGACCCACATCTCAATTGGAGAAATCCTTTTATAAATTTACAAACTAGATTACGGAACTATGTATCATAATCAAAGTAATAACAAAATTCATCTAATCAACCCTCTGCATTATTCAGGATTTATTTAATTGTTCTTCAGTCTTAATTCGTGACTTCATTATACTCTTAGAGTTTAAACTCTAACTTTTAATCATTCTTTGATTATTGTATTTTTTTTATATATAAATTATCACTTGTTAGACCCTGCAACACACTTTTAAAAATATGAATAACTCTGTTAAATAAAATAATTTCATTTATTTGTTATCGTCACAATCAGACAAAGTTTGAGACCCAATATTATATGTTTCATCTCGTAGAATTTGACTCATTAATAATAATAAAAAAATATGTAAAATCTTCGGGTTGTTTCCTCTTTTTCTATCCCTATACCGTAGATAAAGTGTTTGAATCAATAGAGAACCATTTATGCTTTATTATGTGATATACTTTACAATCATGACCAAAGAATAGTTTTGGTATGTGCTTTATTTTAGTTTCATAACTATGGGTACAATATATCTCAATCCTTATTGCAGCAGCACGTATAGTCAAACCCTTTTCGAGGCTGACAGGAAGACCCCTTATACTTTTTTTTCATGCATTGTTGGTAGCATTTTAAAATTGTATTGCAAGGCCCAAGGCAGACCAACGTTTCATCCTCAAAACCTGTTGCTGCACCTATAAATGCAATGAGAACAAAGTTTACAATTTTATACGTATGGTTCCTTGCTTTATTTTGTAAAATTTCAGCATATCATTGATATGATAGATTTTTAAATTAACTACCAATATATACCTACAAAAGTCTTATTGATCTTGACATCCACAAAAATTACGCTTTCAAAAATTTATAAAAAATCACATTGGAAATTCATATATAAAAAAATTGTTACTAATTAAGTTTTTTTTTTTGTTGGTAAACATTACTAATTAAGTTTTACTTACCCAACACGCGCGCCAGTGTTTTCCTTTTTCTTTTTAATAAGCACACTAAGAAGTAAGAACACAAAATATCATTTTTCACCTTATTACTTTTGTTAATTTTGCATTGAAAATAAAACTTAAAAGATCATGAATTCAGTTTTATTAAATGAAGCCAGAACCAAAACAACACATAAAATTTCCAAGTAATTTGATGAAGATTCAACCTTCAAATTCTAATCTCCATTTTTCTTAGAAAAATAATGGTTAACATTTTTTTTGGACACATAAAAAGTTTAGGTGGGATTAGAAAAAAATGTAAATATTGTATTCATTGTATATTATCTGTTTGATAAGAATAAGGAACAAAAAAGAAAGGGAATCTCCACTTTTTATTTTTGAGCTAAAACTCAATCTTCTCTTTCTCAAAACAATAACTTCAAAAGGAACATATATGGTAACAATATTTTATTTTAAACAAAATAATCTAATTTAGTAAGGAAATATAGAGATAATTGAATGCTAACATTAATAACGAGAGAGAATAAAGTTATAAAACTTAAAATAATATCAATTTAAATATTATTATAATAATATAATAAACTTGAATTTATTTCCGTCATCACGCTTACAATATTTCTAGTACAAAATTAAATTATATATTCGATTATATAAATAAAACTGACTTCGAGGCAATATTTTAATATAATTTCTTTAATATTAATATTAAGATTAGTGGTATCAAGCTAATATTTTAATATATATTTTTGTAAAACATGAATTACATATAACAACTTTTATATCATAACCAAAATATGAAAAAAAAAAATATGATCACAATTTAAATAGCAAAACCTATTAGCACAGAAATCCGGCTAGGCTTCCTTAAACTGTATAACTATAACATATCTTTAATCTGAATGGATTATTCCACCAGTAATAACTTGTCTTATAAAGGAATTCAACTCTAATTATTAATTTAAATAATAACATTAATATATAAATATTTATATATTACGTAATTTTATTAGTATTTATCTAGTAATATTATTTTTAAATTATTAGAATTAATAATAAAAAAATAAAATAAAATAAAAAAACCGTAAACTCACCCACACCAACTGAGCCTTGAAGCCTTGCTGAGACATAAACTTTGGAAGAAGCCAAATCGGAAGAGTGAATTTGTTGAGGTGGCAGGGCACTTTCTGGTGACTCGGACGGTGGCTCAGCCTGATGAAGTCGGTTTTTGACGGCAATGACTTGGACGATCAGCTTTTGACCCTTTTTGCAACTGTCAACGTTGCCACTGATGAAGAAAAAATAACCCAATTTGTTGAGATGAAATGTTGAATCCCCATCGTCCATCTTATGCATGGGATTATTGACGTTACACGAATAGTAGTCATCCTTCTTCACCACAAGAATCGAATCATTTTCTTTCTTATACTTGAAATCTGCATGTATCCAAAATAAAATAACAATATAATAACTCTTTATGTATCATTATTTTTATGTAAGAATAAAATAAAATCAATATAAATATTATATTAAGTTAATATTGGACTCACAGAGAATATCATTGACATGAAACTTGTTTCTTTGAGCCCAATAATTGTAATCTTCGGAAGGTTTCACCACCCATTCATCTTTGCCATCAACATCAAATTTCATTGCTATTGCTTGAGATGATGATGACGACCTAAGAAACAACATCGCTATCATCAAAAGCAAAAGGCCGAAAAACCTATACCCTGCCATTTGCATTTTGCAATGAAACTGTGATAGCTAAATTGATATTCAGAGAGTTAGAGAAGCGAATGTGTGAAGCTTGTGATATAAAAAAGTTCTACGTTCAAGTACATGTTACGTCATTGATGACTTGACATTTATGTAGTTGTTAATATAGTCAAACTTATTAATGAAGTATAAGATATAATTGAATAAAAAATTATATTTTTTATTAAATTGAAAATATCAGCTCCTTCGCCAATTTGTAGTTCATGACTAAAGTAGTCAATGATTTATATACGTGTCATCACATTTTAATGAGAAAAACAGTGGCCTGTTCATCAAGTTGACGTCAATAATGTGTTTCTAAATGGAGACGTAACTGAAGAGGTATTAATGGAGCAGCCCCCAAGGCTTTGTTGTTGGTAACAAGTCACTGCTGTGTGTCGCCTCACCAAGGCCTGTATGGCGTGAAATCAAGGTACGTAAAATAACCAAAAAATTAAACTGAATCATGAACCGAACCGAACCGAATCGAATCGTCCTTAAAATAATTGACTTTTAAAAATCAGTTAATGAACTGAACCGATTTTTAAAGAACCGAACCTATTTTTAAAGAACCGAACCGAACCGAACCGTTTTCAAACCGAACCAAATTGATTTTTATAACTTTATTTTTTAAATTTTTTAATTATTTTTCTTTTCAAAATAGGATCAACCCGAACTGGTTCTGAACCGAACCGAACAATTTCCAACCTAACCGAACCACTTTTGAACCGAACCACTTTTGAATCGAACCGAACCATTTAAACCAATTCGGTTCAATTTTTCAAAAAATTCAATTCGGTTCGACCCATGCACATCCTTGCCTGAAGCAGGCCTCCCATACCTAGTTTGCAAAACTCAGCTGTATATATATACTAGTCTATGACCGTATCTCCGTATGGAATGGTAATAAGTAAAAAGTATAAAATAAAACTAAATAAATAGTATGTATATTATGCAACATAGTGAAATAGCAAACTTTGTAAAATAATTCAACAATTAAGACAAATTAACTTATTTCAACCTTTGAAAAATTTCTTTGAATACTGTAGGAATTAGAATGGATGAAGGGAAGATAATAGTTAAATCTGAAAACGATAAGACACTTCCATATTTTTTTATAATTTTTTTTAATTAATTAATTTTTCAACAAAATTTTCTATAATTTACTTCTCTTTCTCCTCCACTGTATAAGGACAATTATTGTGGCACAATTGAGCCCGATTAGTTTACGTCTGAAAACGAAGGGACACTTCATTGTTTAACAATCTAAAAATTCTCCTTTGATATTTTGAAGAGTATTTCTCCAATTAAATGATTTAACGAGAAAAATTCTAAGTGCAGGTACTAGTGTCTGATCAATAAATACAAGCTAGTAAATAAATAACCACAATCTAAAAATGCGATTTCAAGACAAAAGTAAAGAGTTCAAGGTTACAGAAATTACAAACTAGATGTATCCTGGTTTAGTCAGAATCACCATGACCTATGTCCAGACTGAAGTTGCTTGATCAATCCTTTTCACTAACCATCACGCTTCAAGGGTTCTTGATAAACCACTATAATCTTTCAAGACTTCAGGCTCTTGGATTCCTTTACATTTCACTCCAAATTTGCTTAGGAATTCGGTATCCTCTCAAATATAAAGGGTTCACTCCCCTCTCAATTCAAGAAATCAAATGGATGTGTTTAACAATGACTAAGTACTCTCGAAGTACAAATTATACAAGTTGAAGAACTAATAAATGTATAGCTTTTAATCAAAGATGAGCTCAAGATTATCAAAGTATGTAATCAATGAGCAATAATTAGTTAGAAGGAATAATAATGGTTCAAAAATTGATCTATATTTGTCTAACATTGATTACTGTAGCTACAAGTATATATAATGACATTTCCAACAAAAACTAGTCGTTTATAGCGGTTGGACACTGTACATATCCGGATATTTTTCGGGGCTATATCCGGATATTGATATATGAATATTAAAAATCCAATATCCGAATATTTCATGGCAGCAGCTCTTTCACACGAAATCTTGAGTTCTTTCCATACAAAATGGCTTCTATCATTTTGGTCATATGTAATTGGGTATGGAAACTATTTCTATGTATTTAAGTCATGTAAATATCTTTCCTATAAGAACCTGCACCGTTAATTTAGGAAATTAATTAAATAAATATGAGAATTAGAAAATAATTCTATAATTGACCCTAATAATTATGATATGGCTTAAATAAATATGGTAAGTGATTAATAATGCTGAAAGTCGCTTTTCTGACGAAAAGTGCAGATACCGGTTCTGCTACTCGGTATAAATGCGTACTGATGAAGTATCCTGGAAAATTATGAAAAGCGTGTATATGTCACTAGAATAATATATAGGACTTGTATAACAAGTTTCAAGTTAAAATAATGAGAACTGGTGTCAGAACTGATACTGGCTATGGAAAAGCGCGTACCAGAAAGGTGCTGCGAAAAATAAAATAAAAATATGAAAAATCTTAGAAAAATGAGTAGGTTCAGAATCCTAAGTTTGGGATTAAAATACTAAGCGTAGCTATTAGTGCTAATACTGTGTGATTAAGTTTAAACCGGCTATAAATATTAAGAGGCACATGATCCTAGGTCTGGAATCACAACCCTACGTGCCTCCATTTTTCAGAAACATCTCCAGCCACCTTGCCACCCCTTCTTCTCCACTTGGTGAGCCAAAGTGAGCACCTTTGCTCATAGTTTCTTCACAAAATACCTTGGCCTTGTGTGAGCTTGCATTGTGTGGGGAAAAGAACCACCATTTCTGAGTTCTAGTTATTGTTTTGGTGGAGTCTAGGTGCTGACTTTGTAGTAGTGTTGTGAGAGCCTTGGGTGATCACTCTTTGAGCTTCAAAGAGCCATCTTTGGGTGCAAAGGACCAACTTTTGGGGTGCCATTTTCGTTTGCCTTGTGAAGTAAGACTTGAGGAGCTGTTGTGAGAGCTCCAAGAGCCATTGTTGCTCTGGTTTTAGCTTGGGTAAGTTTCACCATCACTTTGATCATGAGTTTAATGAGTAAAAGTGGAGTCTTGGCATGTTTAATGAGATAAATAAGTAACCAATGTGATAACTGACCTAGAGGGGTTTAAAGATGCATGCTTTAACGTTTAGAAGTGTTAAAAATGGAACCTTGGAAGTGATATCTCGCGAAATGCAGAAACTGCATTCTGTCGCGAAATATCCGGATATTGGTATCCGGATATGGGCTCTGTAGATATCCGGATATGCATATCCGGATATGATATCCGAATATTGATATCCGAATATGGCCCCGACATATATCCGGATATTCTGGGTTTGCGTGAACAGTAATGGTACTGTTCATACAGAATGGTGTTATGGGTTTGTGGACCCTAGATTGATGAAGTGGGACTTCTGTAATAACGTATCTAAGTCAGAATCGAGTGATTAAGGGCTTGTGGCTTTGTGAGAAGCCTTAAGACATGAAACGTAAAAGAGAAGCGTTGTCTTTATGTATATGCTTATGAGCTATGGTTGTTGATATGATTGCTGGTCCAAAACAGATTGTGATTCTACTGTGTTTAGACTTGAGCTTGTGTGGACTTTTGGCTTGGATAGCTAGCTTGTAAGGTAAGCTTTCGTGTCCTCGGTTTAGCCATTGTGTGGTTCCACCATACCCCATGGGGGGATGGTTTATATGCATGATGTGTTTACATGCTTTGATAATTGAAAATGATATTGAGCTTTATGTGCAATGACTTATAATATGTATGTGTTGTTCCACTTAGACGCTAATCCTGAGTATGTGACGTCATACAAGACGGTGACACTATGGGTGGGTGCAAGTGGCGTCTTGCACTAGTGTGGGTAATAGACGTATTCCTGTATTTCTCTGGGTAGTAGATTAGTTATAACACACATGACATGATTATTTGCTGCATTGCACTGATTTTGGAACTGATATTGAATTACTGCTTTTAGAACTTATATTGCACATGTAAGTGAGCTTGGGGTGGAAGATCCTTGAGGACCCCTTGTCTTACTGAGATTTTTGTTTAGAGATCTCGCCCCATGTTTGGGGCACATATTTCAGGTTCAGGTAATGCGGAGGTTGAGACATCTAGCGGTAGGAGGCCGGAGCTTAGCTGATTTATATGTTGTTTTGCTGCTTATGTTGGATGCTGGATTATGCCTGTTGCTATTATGCTTTTAGTTTCATGTTATGTTATTGAATTGAGACTTTGTTGAGCCTTGTTGCCTTATTTGGTCAGCATGGGAATTGTCCATGCCACATTCGATTATGTATCGTTGTTTAGATTTGAGTTGTATAAACTATCAGGGTTGTCTGGCTTACGTGTTGTAGTGTCGTGACTAGAGACTCAGTTAATGATCTTATTTATGATATGAGGTTATTCAGTATAGATATCTGTCTTTTGCATTTACATACAGGCAATGTTTTGGAAATGAATTTAGTAATTCAACTTGGTAATGATAATGATGTCATATTTGAAAAGAAAAAGAATATTCCGCATTTTTAATTAAGCGTGGCTTAATACGATGACATGTTAACAAACCGGGTATACACGGGGTGTTACATTTCCAAACCAATTTTGACATATTAAACCATTCAATTTGTCATTTTTCAATGCTTAGTGTTCAAGATGCATTTTTTCAAGTTCAAATGGATTTTCAAGAGTGTGAACATGTGTATATACGTTGGCAAGGCTGTTTGTGTCCTTAGATCATGTTAAAAACCTTTTGATGTTATTTTGAATTATTAAACCAGGATTTTCAAGAACTTTATGATTATGCAAAGATATGAATGACTTGAGCTCATGCAATGCTATCTAGTATACACCTTTACATATTGTTCACAATCCTAAATATATTTTCTGATGTGATCTTGGACTTAGCTTCGGGCTTTTTGACCACTAGCCCTTATTTAATAATTAATTACTAAATTGACCTTGATTATAAACTATTGCAAAAATTTAACCTTTTAAACAAACTAAACACTAATCTGCCCCTGTTTGACCGTTGACCATTATGATACCCGGGTATCCCCATCCTTACCCGGGTATATTTCGCAAAATTCATCTGTTCATACACATGTTGAATATTTACCCAGGTAAGGAAGGGGATACTCGGGTACGCGCAGTTATTTACCCGGGTAGGCAGGGGGTACCATGGTATTTGTCAGCCAGAAACCCCAATATCAATGGGTTTCGGCCATTGTTACGAGTTGTAAGTTTTTTTTCCCCAAAATCTCTCTTCCTCAGCTCCTCTATTCTGAAGCATCATACATGTATTTCATCCCATCATCTCAAAAAGCGTAATCTTGGGAGGACATTGGCATCAGATTTTTACCACTGTAGCCCTTATTTAATAATTAATTACCAAATTGACTTTGATTGGAAACTATTTCAAAAAATTAACCTCTCCAAAAAACATAACACCAATCTGCCCTTGTTTGACCGTTGACCAAGAAACCTACCCGGGTAGCACCCTCTCTACCCGGGTATTTTTTGAAAATTTTTTCCTACCCAGGTAGGGAGGGAGATACCCGGGTATATTTCATACATCTGGGAAAATACTTGAATTATTTACCCGGGTAGGGAGGCGGCTACCCGGGTAGATTTCTTAACAGGAAATGGACACCAATGTAGCCATCAAATAACATGGAAGGATAATATAATGAAACATATATAACATGTAACAGTAACAATTATCAACAAGTCAAAGCGCTTTGATTAATATAAAAAGATTCATACAAGTAATACACATATAGCAGTATATCTGCTTTATATAGCAGTAACAAGACACTATAAAATATTAGATACCAGGAATTAGTCAAACAGGCTCGTATCAATTTTCAATATTCAACAACATCCATAAACATACTAGCAAAATCAGTGTGCTTTGAATCCTTAGTTTCTAAAAGTTGGAAATTCTATTAAACAATAACAAATGTTTAAGTAGCCAAAAAAATACTAGAGTATATGTCTAACATGGAAGAAAAACAAAATTCTACTTCAAGAAGCAACAGTTAAAATGAAATCTATACTCCCTTCATGAGAATACTAAAAAGGACAACAATAGGGACAAGTCTAACCTCAACAATTTCTCGAGCTCTATCCATATTCAGGCATAAAGGTATATCAAATTTAACTATGGCAAGTTCATTTTTCCTCCAAGTCCGTTTAATTTCATCCACAACAGCTTGTGTAACACCAGCTTTCTTAACCTTGACCCAAATTCTCATTGTTGCAGCCTCATCCCTCAACCTTGTCAGCAACACCTTATCAAGAGTCAAATCCGCAGCTGTTAAAGCCTTTTCCTTTTTCATTCTCAGAGGAACAACACTCTCATCCTTCTCCCATGGCATTCTCTCCCTACTTCTAACCTCCTCATTTTCCTTCAAACTTTCCAAACATCCCCCAAAGTTTTAAACTTTAGCAGAACCCATTTAAGTCTGAGTTGAATTATGGGTCCTGAGAATATTTCATTGACTACCTGGGTAGCCGCCTCCCTACCCGGGTAAATAATTCAAGCATTTTTCCAGATTTATGAAATATACCCGGGTATCCTCCTCCCTACCCGGGTAGGGTAAAATTTTCAAAAAATACCCGGGTAGAGAGGGGGCTACCCGGGTAGGTTTCTTGGTCAACGGTCAAACAGGGGCAGATTGGTGTTATGTTTTTTGGAGAGGTTAATTTTTTGAAATAGTTTCTAATCAAGGTCAATTTGGTAATTAATTATTAAATAATAGTCAAAAAGCCCATTGGCATCACACCTCCATATTCCCATTTTTTTTTTGCAAAAATCTGAATCTAAACCCAAACTGAAACCCTAGACCCAATTTTTGTGTGAAATATGAGTTCAAGTCCAAACATGTTTCCTGTAGTTATTTACTACAATCGAATGAATTTTGAAGGTCCCAACGGTGTCCGATTTGAAGGAAAAACAAAAACGATGAAAATCAAAGTGGGCACTACATGCAATGAACTAAATGAGAAAATTCATCAAAAATTTGGGTTAGAAGGCATCCAATCCATTCACCGAATGATAGCCAGGTTATAGACTGTAGCGGATATGGATACAATATACTACATTGGTAACGATATCAATGATTATGAAGATGTGGAGTTCGTAACAGAAGCGTTTGTTGGCTGGAAAATATTAAAATTGATTGAGATATATGTTGAAGTTGATGCTGGTCAATCTTCATCTTTACCGGTGCATACAACCACTGCATAGTGTACTGTTCAAGAAGATACAGTTGTACGTTCATCTGCACCTGCTCAAGTGTTAAGCCAGATAACATTGGATGAGGATGATGAGGATGAAGATGAGGAGTGTGTGGACAGCGAAGATGAGGAAGAACTTGAAAGTGCTATTCCACAAGGTGATTCGTCAGACACTTACGTGGACGAAAATTTTGACGCAGACACGAGCGCTGTAAGCCTGGGTACCCCAGCCATGTCACCACTTCAAGGTACAGCCTAACAAACCCAAAATACATCTAGTAAAATCAACCCTCCATACCCTACTGCCTAGAATCCGATTGTGTCTCCTCCCATCATCATCGTCCTCATCCTCATCATCGTCATCCTCACCAGCAGCATCAGCCGCCTCACTAGTGTGGTCACCCAGTCTGTATCCAGCCTCCAAGCGTGTCACCCTGTTGTCGATCAGGGTTCGCCACTTGCTTGTGCTCTGTCAGTAGCCCCTAAACTCACTGGTCAAGGAGTCAAGGCCACATGTCAGGCTATACATAGAGGACATGACATGATCAAGTGTCCATCCCCCCTCAGGAGCTGTCCATCCACCCTCAAGAGATGGAGGAGCTGGTGGTCACCGGATGCGGGTGGGACGTGCAGGTGCATCATCAACAGCAGCAGCACCATCATCATCGTCATCATCAACAAGGCCTGCATCAACATCATAAAAAGCAAACATTAAAATTACGTTACGTAAAACATTAACCTTAATGCATTCATTAACCCAAAATACATCACCTGCAGGTGCATCCTCCATCTCAGCATCGTGGTGGAGAGGGATCTCAGGTGATTCAGGTGCCCTCTTACAGTATCACACACCCGCTCGGCTCTGCATGATCCTACACTGCTTCAAGAGACGCTCACCAAATATTGAATTCCATATGTTACTGTCTTCAGCGTCTCTGTTGCTATAGGCACACCAAATCTGTGCAAAATCTTCTGCACCAGGAATGCAAAAGGAAATTCAGCCTTCCTTGACTTGGCCGCCTTCCATATCAATTTGCATATGTAGTGCCTCCAGTTCACCTGAATATGGTGAAGGAGGGCCCATAATGTAACACCCTGTGTGCACCCGGTGTATTAACATACAAATGGTAATGGCACAGCTAATTAAATGCGGAAGATAACTTTTTCTTTTCAATTATAACGTCATTATTATTAACCAAGTTGATTACTTAATTCATTTTCAAAAGATTTCCATTATGTACATTACAATAAAAGCTAACTGAAAAACCTCATATAAAAAGTCACAGAACCACAACACGTAGTCCGGACAAAATCCTGATTCATTATACAACATAAGTCTAAATAAACAAAGCATAATCAATGTGGCATGGACAATCCCCATGCCCACCAAATAAGGCAACAAAGCCCAACATAGTCATAACTCAAATAGCAGCATAACGACAAAAAAACATAATCAACATCCAAGCATATCAGTATAAGCATGCATACATCAGTCAACTAAGCTCTGGCTTCCTGCCGCCCGAGGTATCAACCCCCGAGATACCTGAACTTGAAAAATGTGCTCCAAACGTGGGGTGAGATCTCTAAAAAGAAATCTCAGTAAGACAAGGGGTCCTCAAGGATCTCTCCACCCAAAGCTCACTTACATGTGCAATATAAGTTCAAAAGCAGTATAATAATATAAGTTCCAAAATCTGTGCAATGCAGTATATAATCATGTCATGTGTGTCAGAATCCTACTGGCCAGAGAATAAACATGCAAGAATTACATACGTCTACAACCTACAGTACAAGACGCTACTTGTACCTCACCCACAGAATCATATTTTGCATGACGCTACATACTCAGGCTTACCATCTAGGTGGAACACCACATACATGTCATAAGACAATTGTACTTAATAGTTCAATAGCATTTCAATAAATCATCATTTCATGAAAACACATCATGCATATAAACCATCCCTCCATGAGGTATGGTGGAACCAACAATGGACAAAACTGAGGACGCGAAAGCTTACCTCGCAAGCAATAAATCCCAAGACAAAGGTCAACACTAGCCCAAGGTCAACAAACAGCTCAATCACAATCTGTTTAGACCAACAATCATATCAACATTCATAATCTAAAAGTTCATGACATAACGACAACGTTTCCTTTTACGTTTCATGACTGTAGGCTTCTCTCAACGCCATAAGCCTTCAATATTATTGGTCCTGACTTAATTAAATTATTCCAGAGGTTCATAATAATCAATTAAGGGTCCAAAAACCTAACCCACACTTTTGTTTGGGAAAAATAGCTCAAAACATTATTTTTCTCGGAATATCCAGATATTTCTCGGGGACATATCTGGATATTCACAAACCCAATATCCGGATATCACATACCCAATATCTAGATATCAATATCCAGATATTCACAGACCCAATATCCGGATATCAATATCCAGATATTCCCATACCCAATATCCGGCTATCCATATCCGTATATCACCAAACAAATATCCGGATATTTCACGGCAGAATACAATTTTGCATTTTCGCAAAGGTAAACCTTCAAGGTTCCATTTTTAACACTTCCAGACGTCCAAGCACGCATTTTTAGACACATTTAAGCAGGTGTTCATGTTGGTTAATTAATATCTTCATTTAACATGCTAAGACTTGATCTTTTACATGAAAACTCAAGAACAAAGGTTTGGAATGTACCCCAAAGCCTTGCAAACATAAAATAATGGGCCTGTGATGTTGGAAAACCCATTCTTTACTCCCACCAAGCTCTGTACATGAAAATGGAGTGACCCAAATCACTCCTCTCACCATAAAGAGCGTCCAAGCAAGCTTGATGTTGGCTCCATCTCTAAAACTCACAAGAATCACACTCACCCTTCCAAGACAGCAGCAAAAAGGGTTCCAAGAAGAGACTTTTCTGTCTCAAGATGATTACTTTCAAGTTGAATCAAGGTTTGATCAACTCAAGGAAGAAGAAAATGGTGTGAATGGGTGTTGATGAAGAGGAGTGTGTATTGGCAAGGTGTAGAGACTCACAAGCAGCAGCTGAAGGTCACGTAGGAATAGTGGAAGCAGCCTAGGGTTTAGTGCACATTTAGTTCATATAGGCTCATTAAATTAACACGTCGGTATTAGCATTAATAGTTTCGCTAATCATTTTAATCTCAAACTTAATTTTCTGAACCTAGCCATTTTTCTAGGAATTATCATATTTTTATTATAATTTTTGTAGCACTTTACCGGTACGCGCTTTTACATAGCTAGTATCAGTCCTGACGCCAGTTCTCATTATTTTGACTCGAAACTTGGTATACCTGATAGGGCTGGCAATATGGGCCGAGCCCGTCGGGCCAGCCCGTTTAACCCACTGATATTGGCGGGTTGGGTTATGAGTCTCAACCCACCAACCCAAGGTAGCCCGCCCCGTTTACAAAAGGAACAAAACGGGTTGATCATGATTCGGGCCGGGTTGGCCCGACGGGTTCATTTTTTTAATATTCGAATTTTTTTATTTTTTTTAATACACAAAAAATAAAATTACAAAATTTACATTGCACTTGTTTGCCCTAATTTTACACCAGCAATTGCGCCGTTCCACCCCTTGAGAGTTGAGATCCTGGCTTCTATTTCTCCCTTCAGATCCACCCCTTCTATTTCTCGCCGCCGTTCCTCGCCGCCGTTCCTCGCCGCCGTTCCTCCCCGGTCTTCGTTCCTGCCTTCGATCTCACCACCATTCATCTTCGTTCCTCTGTGGTGCCTGTCAGATCAAATTATTTTGGATTGTAAGTCCTGTAATCTTTTTTGTTTTGGTCCTTTTGCTTGAATCTGTTATGTCTAGTGATGCTCAATCTGGACACAAATAACAAGTAAATAACTCAGTCAAAATAAATGATTACGCTCCAATTTGATCTGTCCATGAAATTTTCTTTTCATTTTTTATTTTTTATTTTTTCAAATAACTCAACCAATTAATTCTGTAGCTATGGGTGTCATGGAATTGTGTTTAATTGATAATACTGGTACTTAGGTAAGTCAATTTGTGCATTAGATTTTGTGAAACTTTGATTTGATTTACTTCTTTGATTCTCAGTTCAATCTAGGTTCTGAGTTCTGACCAATATTGCGTTCCAAATTTGCACTTTCTACCTAATCTTAAATGGAATAATTTATAACCTGCGTGATTGAGAGTCTATTGGATCATGATGTTGATATCTCTTTGTTCATATTCTTAAACATTTTGTGGCACTTTCTACCTATAAATTAATCAAATAACCAAAAAGACCAATAAGATAAGAGATGTCATCATTTTCTCTCAATTATTGGCATAGCAAGATAGTACCTCTCCACAAAGACATTGGTGACCAGCAAGGCACAAGTATATATTAGGAATGATGGCAGAGTAGCCATTCTTCATATGTTATATTGAATAAAACTCCTCCTAAGGCCTCCCTATAATTTCAGGTGTTGTTTTCCCCAATCTCTCCTAAGTCTATTTAATTCAGCCAGTGTCCTATAAATGAGATTGGGATTTTAAAACTTTTCCTAGTTGTAAAAAGTGATTCCAGTTAAGCGTGATTTGTACGATTTACCTTTATTTTATACTTTTGATCTTTGCTCCGCCATTTAGCTACTTTTTGTGTCCTAACAAAAGGAGGTTGAAAAGTAGCATCGACCTTTAAACTAACTAACCCAACCAACATGCCACTCTACTTTCTCTCTGAGTTGATTCTGACCCACTTTTGTTAAAGTTTTCTTGCAACCTATCTAAATAAAGGAACATAGAAGACACTGCAAGCTCAGTTTCAATTTTTTATTTTATTTTTTTATGTGATTAGTATTACTTATTTCATAATCTCAAAAAAGAAAGAAGACATGAAATTTTACAATTATAACTAGCCAACCAACTGCATAACTTGTTTTTGAAATCACCCATTAATAGTTGTACCTATACCAAGTAAAAACATTTATCAATTTTCTCATGCAATGGTGGTTGAGGTTTATGACTTTTCCTAGTAATAAGCAAAATTCAGTTTGCTATGAAAGTGTACCAGTCGGTTGTTGAGGTAGAAACACACTTTCAGAGGGTATCCCCATGTAGTTAAGGTACATATATACAAATGTATACACAATACACTTGGCAGCTATTTAGTTATGCTTGGATGTGCAAAGAAACCTTCTGAAATGAAAGTTCGAACAAACTGCTGATGACGGTGCTTAAGAGGGTGAGAAATCTAATTAGTGAAAGAATAGTTTAACCTCTGTTCATAAGAGTCAACTCATCACATACTGTTTGTGCGTTAGTGCGTCTATATTAAGACAATAAATACAATCCATGCATGATAAGAAAAGAATTAGTGCTAATCATGTTTTCAAATGCTGACATGAAGTTTGGATTGTTTTCTAAGCAAAGTCTTCCTATGGCAATAACTTTTCCTTATTAATTAACACTGTTCCATTGATGTTTACCTGCTTTCATTCAATCAAAAGCAAACAAGACATGTGAATCCAAATTATCATGTTTAGTGCCAGAATTAATTGGTTGAGTTATTTGAAAAATTCCTTATGGGTTGGACTGTACTTTATACATAATTCACAATCCTGTGGGCATATTGAAGATTTGGTTTCTGGGCAGGTCTTATCTTCAGAGTGGAAGGTCCATTGAAGGGGCAAAAAACCCACATTACAGTGTCCGTGAAAGTTCCACCAAGGGCTCCATTATTGAAAAACCAATCAACAGAAGAAGGCAAGTAAACTTCCATTCAATATTTAGCATTTTGTCTTCATGGAGTTTTATCTTCCAAGGATTTCCATTGTTATGTTCATGAGTAAGTAGGGTTTAGGAATCTAGTTGCCCTGCTACCCGGCTGTTATGGTTCCATATTTTTAGTGCCTATGCAGCTTAGTAAAAATTGGACCCTGATTGTTGTCCTTTTTAATGAAATATATTCTCATTGTTTTTTATAGTTGATTGTAAATGGAGGTTAATGAACCTATTGATGTGGAAAGTTGTGATAATCAAGAAATTCAATCTGTTGTTGAATCCACAAAGAAGAAGGCAAAAACAGAAACTTCAGATTGTTGGAAGTTTTTTACCAAGATAGGAGTAGCGGATGATGGAATTGAGAGGGCAAAATGTATTGGTTGTAATCAAGAATACAAAGTTGGTGGGAAAAATTATGGAACGTCGCATCTGAAACGTCACATTCTAAAGTGCAAGAATATTAAATTTGAAGATGTGGGTCAAATGATGATAGATATGCAAGGTAAATTGAAAAGTCAAAAAATAGATCAAATGGTATCACGTGAGATGTGTGCTCTTGCAATTATTGAGCATGATTTGCCTTTCAATTTCGTTGAGTATGAAAGGATTAGGATGTGGGTAAGTTACTTAAATCCTAATGCAATTCCAATTACAAGAAATACTGCTAAGAGCGATGTCTTAAAGATTTACATGAGAGAGAAGGAGAACCTTAAAGACATAATGGCTAGCATTCCAACTAGGATTTGCTTAACTTCTGATTTGTGGACAGCTTGTAATACAGAGGGTTACATATGTTTAACAGCTCACTTCGTTGATAGGAATTGGAATTTAAATAGCAAGATTCTTAACTTTTGTCATATGCCTCCTCCTCACACTGGTTTTGAATTATGTCAAAAAGTTTTTGATTTATTGAAGGATTGGGGAATAGAGAAGAAGTTATTTTCCATTACTTTGGATAATGCATCTGCAAATGACAATATGGTGAGAAATTTGAAAAGTCAGCTTGGTTTGCAGAAATTGTTGTTATGTGATGGACAATTTTTTCATATTCGTTGTTCTGCTCACATTTTGAATCTAATTGTTCAAGAAGGGTTGAAAGTTTCTAGTGATGCCTTGAGCAAAATTAGAGAAAGTGTCAAATATTTAAGGGGCTCGGAAGGCAGAATGAAAGCATTTAAAGAATGCATTGATCAAGTGGGAGGAATTAACACTTCAAAAGGCTTATGCCTAGATGTCCCTACTAGATGGAATTCAACTTATCTGATGCTTGAAAGTGCTCTTATATACCGACGTGTGTTTTCTATTCTTGAATTCAGTGATAAAAATTATAAATATTGTCCTACACTTGATGAATGGGATAGAGGAGAAAAAATTATGGGGTTCTTGAAGCCATTTTATGATATTACTGAGTTGATTTCTGGCACATCCTATCCTACTGCCAACTTATACTTTTTGCAAGTTTGGCAAATTCAATGTAGTCTCCAGAACACATTACATGATGAAGATGACATTTTAAAGAGCATGGCTGCAAGGATGATGGAAAAATTTGACAAATATTGGGAGGAATATAGTATTGTGCTTGCACTAGGAGCACTTCTTGACCCACGGATGAAGACTTCTGCTTTGTCTTATTGTTATTCCAAAGTTAATCCATTGACAAGTGAAGCAAAAGTAGAAGAAATAAAGAAAAATGCATACAATCTCTTTGACAATTATGCATGTCACGTTCCTCCCTCTTCAAATGCTCTAAGTCAAAGTCTCTGTGATGTTACAAGTGCATCTTCAAGTGGGTCAATATCAATAGAGAAGAAGGGATTTTCAGAAATCATGTTCCAAGTAAGTTTATTTTAATTTGAAATAATAATTTATTTACTTACATTGTATTTTTTAAAAACTTATATTTTTATGTGTTTAATTAACTTGTCAAATATGGTAGGAATTGAAAAAGCACAATCAACCCTTCAATGCAGCAAAGATTGGAAAATCTCAACTTGATGTTTATCTGGGAGAGGAGAATTTAGAGTTTGATGATGATACATTTGATATATTACAATGGTGGAAGGGGAGAGCTAAACGTCTTCCAAATTTATCACTAATGGCTCGTGACTTATTAAGCATTCCTATTACCACTGTTGCATCTGAATCTGCATTCAGCATTGGGTCACGGATTCTTAATAAATACAGAAGCAGTCTCTTACCTGAATGTGTTGAAGCTTTGCTTTGTACCCGTAATTGGCAGAATGGTTTTTCTAGGACTGGTAATTTATTTAATTTGAATTCATTTTATATTGAACCATACTTGTCTGTAAAATTAATTTTTTTTTTCAATTATTATTTATATAGATGAAGGTGCCTCTGATGAGAAGATTGATGAGAAGATTGATGAGAAGATTGATAAATGATGACGATGGCAGTTAATGTTTTGTTGGAGCTTCTTCAAAGCAATGAATCAAAAAGTAGTTTGTGCTTTTTTTTTTTTCAATTTGAATGGACATTTGTGTGTATTGTAGTTAAACTTGATAACTAGTTTTGTGAATTAATATTTGTATTTTATTTTTTGGACTAGCTTGTAGAATCAAATTTAAGCAACGTTGATTCCTATTATTTATGTAGTTTTTTGTGTTTTTTATGCAGATTTTTTATTTTTAATTTTTAATTTTATGAGTTTTTTTATTTTGGGCGGGCTAGCCCGCAACCCGCCAGCCCGTTCATAAAACGGGGCGGGTTGCTAAGTCTGGCCCATTTTATCAAAACGGGGCGGGCTGGCCCGGCCCATTTTTGGCGGGCCAATGGCGGGCCGGGGCGGGCCAGCCCGTATTGCCAGCCCTAATACCTGACCTAGATATTATTATAGGAATATTCATGAACTTATTATAATTTTTCGGGATACTTCACCGGTATGCAATTATACCGTGAAGCAGAACCGATATCTGCACTTTTCGTCAGAAAAGCGACTTTGAACATTATTAATTACTTACTATAATTATTTAATCCCTCTCATAATTATTCAAGGTTAATTATGAAATTATTTCCTAAATTCACATTTTATTAATTAAATTCCTAAATTAACTGTGCAGGTTCTTACATTCACCCCACCTTTTAAGAACGTTGTCCTCAAAATTAGAAATATACCTGTCCCGAAACTCGGGGTATTGCGGGAGAAGCTCGTCCTCTTGCTCCCACGTACACTCCTCAGCAGTTCTTCCTTCCCATTGCACTTTGACCATGGGAATGACTTTGCTACGAAGCTTCTTCTCGCCACAATCAAAGATCTTGAGTGGTCCGACGGGAGTCTTTAAGTTATCCCGAACCTCCACGTCATCAGGTTGTACCACGTGCGACGGATCCGCTATATACCTCCGAAGCTGAGACACGTGAAACACGTTGTGGATGTTTGCCAAGTTCAGAGGCAAGGCAAGCCGGTAGGCAACAGGCCCTACCCTACCAAGTATTTGGTATGGCCCTATGAATCTCGAGCTAAGCTTCCTCACTCCGAGGGCCCGGCCAATGCCGGTGACAAGTTAAAGTCTCACAAACACGTGCTCACTCACTGAACTCCAGTGGTCGATGCTTGAACTCATAATAACTTTTCTGGCGATTCTGCACTTGCTTCAACTTCTCTCTGATCATCTAGATCTGTTGGGTGGTATCTTGAACAAAGTCCAAGCCAAATAACTCCTTATCTTCAACCTCAGACCAACAGGTAGGAGTCTGACACCTCCTACTATACAACGCCTCATAGGGTGCCATGCCTAGGCTAGCATGAAAACTGTTGTAGTACGAAAACTCAACCAATGGCAGGTACCTATCACATGCTGAGCCCTGCTCCAATGTGCAAGCCCTTAATATGTCCTCCAAGGTCTGGATGGTCCGCTCAGTCTGTCCGTCAGTCTGAGGGTGATAGGCTATACTCAATCTCAACTGAGTACCAAAAGCTCCCTGCAGTGCCTCCCAAAACCGAGATGTGAACTTCGGGTCCCTATCACTGATGATACTCTTGGGCACCTCGTGAAGCCTCACGATCTCGTGAATATATAGTCTGGCAACTGCTCAGTAGTGAAGCTCACCTTTACCGGAAGGAAATGGGCAGACTTAGTCAATCTATCCATAATGACCCAGATAGAGTCACAACCAGCCTAAGTCTTAGGCAGTCCCATCACGAAGTCCATGGAAATGCTCTCCCATTTCCACTGCGGTATCTCAAGAGGTTGAAGTCTACAAGACAGTTTCTGGTGTTCAATCTTCACCTTCTGACAAATCAAACATTTGGACACATAGACCGCTATGTCCTTCTTTATGTCCGGCCACCAGAATTTATCTTCAAGTCCTGGTACATCTTTGTAGCACCAGGATGGACAGTGAATTGGCCCTTATGAGCCTCTGTCATCACCTCCTCAGTCAAAGGACCTCTAGGTATTACAACCCGCTTCTAGAACGTCTACAATCTGTCCTCATTCCAAGACACATCGTCTTGGTTCTTCACATAATTCAAGCACTCTTTTTGCACTTGCGCCTATTTAATCCTTTCCATCAGCTCATTCTCTACTGTTACCGTTTCCATCTCGAGAAGTGTACCCCCAAATAAAGAGGTCACTGACAGATCTCGAAACTTCTCAATAACATCATTTATGTAACATCAAAATCGCCATTCGATTCTCTGGGATCACCAGTCACTCTATCAATAGAGGTGACATGACCCCACATACTCTATTCCTAACAATGACTTGGGTGAGTTTAGGTTCTATTCCATGACTCTAACCTCATCTCGACTTACAATTTCTATAAGTCATTACTCTCAAAATAAAATCATATTCCTTTCACCGTACGAAATCATAACCATGTTCATTTCAATCAATACATGTTAGTTAATATACTAATTCACATAGTAGCGTACCTTAGTTCACATACACCTGCAAAATTTTCAATTCCAATAACATAATAAATCAAATACTCTATGCAACAGTATACCTCAATCTCCATAGCATCTGCAAAATCGAAAGTCAATTAAAGGTGAAATAACATTGATACATTACCATAATTTATCGTACTGATTTCATGCTTAGCACTATCCATGGTGTTAACATGCCAACTACATATGAAGCAGATCAATAATTTACATATTAACCTAGAGTCATGGAGACGACCACTCATCCCACAAAACTAATTGTACATGCACTTGCCTCACATATACAAGATCGTGCGTGGCCTTGCCACAAAGTCCAAGTGTTACACACTTAAATTCCTTAAAGTGAATTTCACATTGTCAAACAAAGCACCATCACAATTAGGTAATGGCGTGCGACATCTTACCTTTCATGCCCAGCTTTGGCATATCACTCTTAGTATATTTTACTCGTCCCACCCACTTGGTGGTTGTAGAGTATAAACTCATATTTCAAGTCTCTTAATGCATTATCATACCGTGAGGCAACTAAAATTGATTGATCTATGCAACTCGTGCACCCGGGCCACCCGATGAGTCAAACTCAAATTGGTGCCCTCATGGGACTTCCAAGAGTCAACACTTTTAGGATCCAATCCCCAAAGGAAAGCCCATGACATAGATTATCGGCCAAAGAAAAATTAGGCATACCAGCCTCTTGTGCACCTCGTATACAAGGATCACTCAATGGATCACACATCAACTGAGCATCCCAACAAACTCCTTAGAGGCAACCTCTTCGGATGCATCCCCTCTAGGGATAGTCCACAATAAGCTGATGGCCAATAACCCGCTCAATCAACCTAGTTCCTCAGGTTATATTATCAAACACTTCAATACAACATTCAATATTATTGGTCCTAACTTAATTAAATTATTCCAGAGGTTTATAATAATCAATTAAGGGTCCAGAAACCCAACCCACGCTTCTGTTTGGGTAAAATAGCTCAAAACATGATTTTTTCCAGAATATCCTGATATTTCTCGGGGACATATCCGGATATCAATATCCGGATATTCACAGACCCAATATCTGAATATCAATATTCAGATATTCACAGACCCAGTGTCCGGATATCAATATCCAGATATTTACAAACCCAATATCCGGATATCAATATCCAGATATTCCCAGACCCAATATCCTGATATCCATATCTGGATATCACCAAACGAATATCCGGATATTTCGCAACAGAATGCAGTTTTGCATTTTCGCGAAGATAAACCTCCAAGGTTCTATTTTTAACACTTCCAGACGTCCAAGCACGCATTTTTAGACACATTTAAGCATGTGTTCATGTTGGTTAATTAATATCTTCATTTAACATGCCAAGACTTGATCTTTTACATGAAAACTCAAGAACAAAGGTTAGGAATGTACCCCAAAGCCTTGCAAACAGAAAATAATGGGCCTTTGATGTTGGAAAACTCACTCTTTACTCCCACCAAGCTCTGTACACGAAAATGGAGTGATGCAAATCACTCCTCTCACCACAAAGAGCGTCCAAGCAAGCTTGATGTTGGCTCCAACTCTAAAACTCACAAGAATCACACTCACCCTTCCAAGACAGCAGCAAAAAGGGTTCCAAGAAGAGACTTTTCTGCCTCAAGATGATTACTTTCAAGTTGAATCAAGGTTTGATCAACTCAAGAAAGAAGAAAATGGTGTGAATGGGTGTTGTTGAAGGGGAGAGTGTATTGGCAAGGTGTAGAGACTCACAAGCAGCAGCTGAAGGTCACGTAGGAATAGTGGAATCAGCCTAGGGTTTAGTGCACATTTAGTTTATATAGGCTCATTAAATTAACACGTCGGTATTAGCATTAATAGTTTCGCTAATCATTTTAATCTTAAACTTCATATTCTGAACCTAGCCATTTTTCTAGGAATTATCATATTTTATTATAATTTTTGCAGCACTTTGCCGATACGCGCTTTTACCTAGCCGGTATCAGTCCTGACGCCAGTTCTCATTATTTTGACTCGAAACTTGGTAAACCTGACCTAGATATTATTCTAGGAATATTCATGTACTTATTATAATTTTCTGGGATACTTCACTAGTACGCACTTATACCGTGAAGCAAAACCGGTATCTGCAATTTCGTTAGAAAAGAAACTTTCAACATTATTAATCACTTACTATAATTATTTAAGCCCTCTCATAATTATTCAAGGTCAATTATGGAATTATTTCCTAAATTCACATTTTATTAATTAAATTCCTAAATTAACAGTGCAGGTTCTTACACACAAGATCACAAAGTCACCTTCCAGCACCTTCGAGTGATTATGCCCGCGCTGGAAAGTAATGTGTGTCACCACATAATGAAGTATGCGGGAAGACACAGACAAATTGCTCACAGGATAATGAGCAAATTGTCAGGCCTCTGCATCTGCTCTCCTGGTCTCAGCAACAATAGCATCCCGATCATAACCACCAAATATATGATGGTTGTCTCTGTCATATAGGGTTGCACCTGTGACACCATCAAAGTCGAACTCCAGTAGCTTTGTCCAGATAGGCGCAGTAAGGATGATATCAATCCCGTAGACACGAGAAGTCAGCTCTCCATGCGGATAGTTGAGGTTCTGGTAGAATGCTCTCACCTTAAACTTTGAGTACGGGCACCTCATCTCCGCAAGCACCAGCAAATGTGTGTGCTGAAGAAGTTGCACTATGTTGAACGGCTCCAAATTGAAGAACGTCTAATACAGTGATTTCGGCTCACAAATCTTGCGGCTCATGAATGACTTCGCAAACCTCTCGTGTGCATCAACTTCATCCTCAAATAAATATCTGAACGGCAGGTCCGGAGCCTGATGCACAGCAGCCTGGGGCTGAGAGGAGGAAGACCCATCATGTCGGCGCTTGGTCCTCCCCTCGGTATCCACTGCTCTCTTCTTCGAAACGTGTCTCTCAGCCATGCAGTCACACTGTAAAACAAAATCAAAATAAAAATCCAAATTCAGAAACAATATACAGTGTTAGGGTTACGGTTAGGATTTTTAAATGGCAACAAATCAGAATGCAATTTGAAAACGCAAATTCAAAATACGCAAAGCAATAATTTAAAACGCAAATTGAAAAATGCAAAGTCAGAATTCATTTTACATTGAATCAAAAATTCAAACGGAAAAAAATTACCTTTCATGGATTTCAATCGGTAGAAGGAACCAACAACGTGCACGAAGGATGATCTGAAAATCTTGAGATGATCCAACCAATGTGCTCAGAGAATGGATGAAATCGCACTCCAGCAGCTCTCTACCCGGGTACCCCTTTGTGAGTTTTCCAAATGGGGGTTGTTGGGTTTTTAAAAAAACCTTATTCGCGAAATTTACCCGGGTAGCCCCCTCCCTACCTGGGTAAATAATTCAAGAAATTTTCCAGAATTTGAACAATACCCGGGTATCCCATTGACTACCCGGGTAGGATGAAATTTTCAAATTATACCCGGGTATCCCCTTGCCTACCCGAGTATTTTACGTCCTGCATAGTAAAACAAGGGCAGATGAGAGATATGTTTTGGTTGAAGGGCGAATTAGTAATTAATTATTAAATAAGGGCTACAGTGGTCAAAAAGCCCTTAGCTTCGTGCTTTGAAACTTGATGCTTGATTTTGCATTGCTTTCATATAAGCTTGGATTCTTTTTGAATGTTGCTTCTTTAAAGCTCTTGAAACTCCTTCTTCAAACTTGTTTGTTATCATCAAACTTATGTTGACGTGGCATCATCACATGTATCAACTTTGAGTGCGTAGCATCCACATCATCACCTTGATTATACAGTTATGAGATTTAATCATATATAAAATAAATGTAATGGTTATTTAATCAACAATTAAATTTTAAATAAAAGTCATACTAATAGTCATTAAGAATCAAAACACAATAAAATTAATAATTATGACAATAATTTTGATTCACAGAATTGATAATAAAAAATGGTAGCTGTAAATAACCCTATCTAAAGTAGATGTAGAAATGTTTAACTCATATATATATATATATATATATATATATATATATATATATATATATATAAAGAAAGGATCAGTTTACAAACTTTTTTTACAAATCTTTGTAAATTACACTATGTACTCCCGGAAGTACATAGTGTAACCTAGTATATTTTCAGGAATACATAGTGTAATTTGTATAAACAAAAAATTTGTAAATATAACCCTTCCCATATATATGTATATATAAATATTTCTTCAGCCACTTCAGATATGGTTATCTACCGTTATCCCAAAAAATTATGTCGTTTTGATTAATGAAGAGTGTTTTTATAATTTTAGGTGAATTAATGAAGGGTGTTTTAGTAAAATGAATATGATAAAAAAAATAACAAAATTACGAAAACACCCTTCATTAATTCACCTAAAATTACAAAAACACCATTCATACTGACGTAGTTTTTGGGATAGCTGTAGATAACCTTATATAAAGTGGTGTAGAAATGTGTACCCTATAAAAGAAAAACAATTATTCGATAATACTATTTAAATCACAGCTTCCATATATACTCATTCTTGGTAACCATCATCTACACACTCGAATGAAACAAAACTGCGGCGCAGTGCTTGGGCTGATTATTCCATGGTGTTGCAATCATCAATTCAATGAACATATTAAATAATAATTGACACAAATTCATACCAATATGTTTCACCAGTATTTACACCAATAAGTTTGTTATTTTTCCAATCTCTATATATACACCTATCTCGTAGGTATAGCATTTAAATTCTCAATAGGGAATCATTTCTTTTATATTATGTAATATACTCGACAATCATGAGCAAAACATTGTTCCGATATTGTTTTATTTTATTTTCATAACTAAGAAGAGCTGGTACAATATATCTCAATCCTTCCTACAGCAGCAAGTAAACTTAGACCCCGTCTTACTGAGACAGACGGCTCCGAGATAGTGTCGGCCAAGGCAATCGTTTAAGCATTTTTGAAGATCAAGGCAAGGCCCTAGGCACACCAACGTTTCATCCACAAAACCTGCAGCACCTGCAATGTGAAATAAGTTCACAATTTTTATACCCTTAGCTCCTTGCTTTATTTCTTGAAATATGATACATTTTTAACTTAACTACCAATATACGACTACAAAAGCATAAATTCATTTAACGAAAATTCCACTTTCGAATTATAATATCTACTTTCATGGAATATGAATGATTAACATTGTATTTATTATATGTTGTTTATTTAATAATAAATAAGGAAATAAAATTAAAGATAATGGAACCCTCACGTTTCTCTTTCTTAAAAATAAATAAATAAAGAGTAAATACCCTTTTTCGTCCCTGGAATTATTTGCGAAGCACAATTTAGTCCCTCGGTTTAAAAAAGTCACATTTCAGTGTTTCATCTTTGAAAAAAAGGGCCATGTTCGTCCTTCCGTTAGTTGGCATCTAACGGCCCAACTAACGGTGCACACGTGGACCGTTACTTTGCTGAGTCACCGTTAAGTATGCCAGCTTGGAAGTAAAACGACGCCGTTTTGAAGGTGCCTTATGTCTTGTTGGAGTTTTGAACAGCTGAAGGTCCTATTTGGTCCCTGACAAATTTATCGAGACCCTATTTGGTCCTTAACACTAAAAAGTCACCATTGCAGCAAACCTTTCAAACCACCATTGCAGCAAACCAAGGCTTATGCTATTGGCAAGGCTTATGCTATTCGATCAGATTTCCCATTGGCCAAGGCTTATGCTCTGATTCAATAAAAATTGATGATGATAAAATGAAACTAAAGTCGAATAGAGTATTTGGTGAAGGAGAACTGCATTTCATCGCAGGAAAATCACATTGACTCAAATTATTGTACTTTTTCGTTAATGATTTGAACATCACAATCCACCACTAGCTGTTTGTGTCCAGAGAGGACGGGGAGCTCATCATATCGTGTACTCAACTTGCTCAAGTTTTGCATTGGCTGTGTAATAATGACAATAATATAAGAACCCACAATGAAACTTTTTTCCTCTATGAAGCAATATATTGTTTCATGCATCAGGGTTTAATTACAAAGGTTTCACTCTTACGACCTTTTAGAGGTATCACTTCTAAAGGAGTTCCTTGCAATTGCAAACAATGCATTAAATGAAAAGGGAAGAATGAGTTCTTTTTTCTTTTCTTTTCTTTTTTCATGTGTTCTCCTTTTTCATTAGACAACACTTTTATTGTTACTCAAGACAGTTGCCATGATTTTGGAAAGTGGTATTTTGTAAAAAAGAATGGTAAAAGTTAATTATTTATTATTTTTTTCATAGATCATTGCATTTGTTATCATCATTACAAAGCTTGGACATCCATGAAATTTGTGGGATTGTTTGCCTTGTGTTTTAGTTCTGTGCCAATATTATTGATGGTTGCTTGGATACATGAAGTATGAACTAGATATTAGATTGATACTTGAACAAGATTGTATATATTAAGGTACATAGACTGGACAGAGACTGCTCTGGCATTCTGGTGATGGGAAGGACACAGACAAGTGCTGCAGTTTTGCATTCCATCTTCCGCGAGAAAACTTCCAGGGCGTCAGATGATGTGAGTGATAATTGTACTTTTTCATCAAATGCTTCATGCTGGCTGACCTGGATGATATAACCTCCAGAGCATTGGTCTATTATGGTCACAATCTCAAGTTGCTATATCTGTTTCATTTTTTTCTGACCTTGTTCCATTTGATCCTTAAATAGATTGACACAAAAAAGAGAATCCTACAAAGAAGGTACTGGGCACTGGTCATTGGATGTCCTAGACGTTCAAAGGGGTTGGTTACTGCTTCATTGGGTAAGGTTGTATCCATATTGGCACTTCATATGTACTGTAGAAAGCTCGTTATATATTGTAAAAGATTGTTGTAATCCTTTTTTTGGTTTCAGGTGGTTGTTGACAATGAGAAATCTGATCGAATAGCATAAGCCTTGGCCAATAGCATAAGCCTTGGTTTGCTGCAATGGTGGTTTGAAAGGTTTGCTGCAATGGTGATTTTTTAGTGTTAAGGACCAAATAGGGCCTCGATAAATTTGTCAGGGACTAAATAGGACCTTCAGCTGTTCAAAACTCCAACAAGACATAAGGCACCTTCAAAACGGCGTCGTTTTACTTCCAAGCTGGCATACTTAACGGTGACTCAGCAAAGTAACGGTCCACGTGTGCACCGTTAGTTGGGCCGTTAGATGCCAACTAACGGAAGGACGAACGTGGCCCTTTTTTTCAAAGATGAAACACTGAAATGTGACTTTTTAAAACCGAGGGACTAAATTGTGCTTCGCAAATATTTCCAGGGACGAAAAAAGGTATTTACTCATAAATAAATAACTTTAAAAGTAATGGATGGACAGGATTCAGGCAAGGTTCACATTAATATTGTTTTTAAATTATTAGAATTAAGAAAAAATCAAAAATCAAAACTCCAACCACAAACCCTCACCAATTGAACCTTGAAGCAGCCTTGCTGAGTCCAAAACTTTGGATGGAGACGGCGCCGGAGAAGTCACGTGAATTTGTTGAGGCGGCGGAGCAGTTGCCGGTGACTGGGACATGACGGCGATAATTAGCTTTTGACCATCTCTGCAGTGGCTAACGTTGCCACTAATGAAGAAAAAAAGACTCGATTTATCTAAATGAAAAGTTGAATTTCCATCATCCATCTTATGAATGGGGTTAGTGATGTTACACGAATAGTAATCCTCCTTCTTCACAACCAAAACTGAATCATTCCCTTCCTTATATTTAAAATCTGCATGCATGAAAAATAGAATGAGCATATATTATATAGGGGCGATGCTTTTCTCATGTTATATGAGATAACATTGTCTTATGTAGAGACATAATTAAGTGGATCCCACATATTTTTCTTATGTAAGATGAGAAAAATATTTTCCATTATATATATTAACCCTTTAGTACCAGTATTTTTATGTAAAAATAAAATAAAATAAAATAATATATATATATATATATATATATATATATAATATTGGTATCTGCAATTTTCTTCCAAAAAGCGACTTTCAGCATTTTTACTCACTTACTATAATTATTAGAGCCTCATAATAATTATTAGGGTCAATTATGGAATTATTTCCTAATTTCACATAATTAATTACTTAATTTCCTTAATTAACGGTACGGGTTCTTACAACAGGCATCGTAGGGACTTACTCCTTGCAGAAGGTGATTTGGTGTTAGTCAGATTACAGCCTTACCGCCAAATCTCAGTTGCTAACCGCTCTCACCAGAAGCTTGCTAAGAGATTCTATGGTCTTTTCACCATCAAGAAAGTCATCAGTCCTGTTGCATACCAGTCAGACTTACCTGCCACTTCTAAGATTCATCCTACATTTCATATTTCTTGTTTGAAGCCATTTCGGGGTACACCAGGAGTACACTTCTCTCCTCTGCCACCTCACACGTTTGACAATAAACCAGTTCAGAAACCTCTTGCAATATTGGCATCTCGTTCTTTTTTAATTTGTGGCATGCCTCAGATGCAATAGTTCAATGGACTAACACTGTTCCTGAAGATGCAACTTGGGAATCAGGTACTGATTTACAAGCTGCATACCCAACTTTAGACCTTGAGGACAAGGTCTCTCTCAGGGAGGGAGTAGTTGTTACGGGCCCAACTGAAGAAGATTTGAATGGCCCAAGTTCGAATACCATCTCTGCCATACGTCCCAGTAGAAGGAAGGACACACCATCCTGGATGAAGGATTATACCTGTTAAGGAAGATCAGAACAAGAAGAATCTGGAAGGAGTTAACTAGTTAAGCGGTTGACCAATAATATAGTGACAGATAGGATAGACGGTTAGTTGTAGAAATGATACGTGTAATATGGAAATGATACGTGTAAACAGTTGAGTATAAGTAGCTATTCATGTATCTGAGAACAGCATCTGATAAATAAAAACTTGAGTTTCCTTTTCGATTCTACTTTTCTATCCCTTATTCCCTTTCCTCTTCGATGCGGTTGTATCAAGCTATCTATCAATTGTTCAAGGCTTTGTTGGTATTGGATTGTATATAGATCGAAGAGACTTGTATATTAATTTAAGTATTTATTTGATTGTTTATCTAATTTATAGTGATATTTTGTATTCATTTTTTAATTTAAATTACAAATTGTATTTCTGTTTCCCCCCAATTATTAGTGACTTTTTAGATTTTTTTAATTTAAAATCATAAATTTGTTTTATTTTTGAATTATAAATTATGATATGATATACAATTTCGGTCTGATCCAAGTCCAGTTCTGATACAAGCAAATGAATTATATTGCTAAGTTATCATATTATGTGATACGTATCGTATATCTTGCGATATTAATAATTATTTTTTAACTGTCTAGGAAAAATTATAATAAAATTATATTAGGCCAAATTTAACTCAAGGCTCTGATAAATCCTCGGAACAAAAATTTTCATTTTGTTTTATTAAAGTCGTTCAAACTGAGAATATGATGGTATAAACATTATTATCCTTTGAAAAAAACAAAATATATCGTAAGCGCTTCATAGCAAGAGAAAATGAATCATATCATATATTTAGAAAGATAAGTTTAAATTTATTAGATAAAAGTTCAAATTTTAGATAAGCAAAGAAGTATTATTAAATATAAACCCAATTTATTCAAAAAAATATGATCTAATAACATAATAGTTAATAGTTTCTGTTACACAGGACGATATACACACACTAAAATTGAAAGGAACGTTTTTTTTTTTAAATAAAGCCGGCATTGTATATCAGAACTAGTTCTAATAATTAAGCCGGTACTTTTGACTTACTTGAAGCAGGTTAATTTGAGGAATATTTTCTTTTATCTGTTTGGATACATTTTAAGATTTTTTTTTTAATAACTCTATTTCTTATCTCGTAAGTGTTGCAATAAAATATATATATAAAAATTGTTTATCAATTTTTTTATTTATTTATAAAAATCAATGAATTGAAGTATCTCTAATTTTTCTCATTATGATATTTGCTGGAAGTTAAAATTATAAATCCTTATCAATCGATTATCCTATTTGTTTTCTTTTTTAAAGTCATTTAAATTGAGAATACGATAGAAATAAGAGAAAATAAATCATACCATATATTTAAAAAGATAAAACGAAATCTATTCGAAAAAGATTTGAATATATAAGGAAGTTTTCTCGCAAATCTCCAATTTAATTCGTAATAGGATTCTGCACGTTAGTAGTTATTAACAAGAGTCACATGCTATATTCAAGAAACACACACGTTCTCTCTCCTTTTCTTGAATCATAGTTATCTTTCATCCTTCCTTCATTGCCCCCTCTCGAAAGTTTTCTTTGCATTCAAACAACTTATCACAATGGCAATGTCGTCCCATGATGTGTTATTTGAGATATTCTCTTGGTTACCAGCAAAAGCTGTTTACAGGTTCAAGTCAGTTGGCAAGTTCTCCTTAGAGTTTTCAGATGAAACATTATTTGCATCGAAGCAGGCCCAGAATGCATTGTTAAAGGATGACACGTGCTTCTTCATTCAATCAGATATTGGTCAGAGGTACAATGGCCAAACAGAGTTACACCCTTTACCGGGAGAGGAGCTATCATCTGGAGTCTCTGATGATGTTTTACAATTCTTGACAAACTCTGCAAGAATTGTGGCTTCAAGCAATGGCTTGATTCTTTGTCGTGCTACTTGTCAAAACCAAGTTGAGTTGTTTATTTGTAACCCAGCAACACAATCTTTGTCCCCCATTCCTATCCCTGAGGATTTGCAGGTGAGTGTTGACGCTGATCTCAAAATCGTTTTTGAATGCCACTCAGATGATTGCATGCTGTTTCTTTTCTGTGAGAACCCAAAAGATGGTTGGTCTTCAAATTTGTATTGCAATGTTTACCTTCACAAGGAAGGTGTATGGAAAGCAAGGGAAGAAAGTTTCACCACAGGCGCTAGGAACTTGAGATTTGACATTCCTGTTATTCATAATGGTGCCATCCACTTCATCTCAGATTGTTCTCCTTACGTTAACAGAAATAGTCAATATTTTTGGCCATATATCATGTCCTATAATCTTGAGAGTGGAGCATCAAGAATGCTCCGTGTGCCTAAAAAAGCAAGAAGGGGTTTTAACGATGACAGCTGTAACATGGGGATTTTTAAATGGGGTAAAGTCACTAGTTCAACTAAATCAATTTGTTTGGTGAGGTTAAGAAAGTTTGTTTTTACCATATGGGCTTTGAGAGACTATGAATCAAGTTCTTGGAGAATGATTTTGAAAATAAGAGTGAAAGCAATGGGATTAGTGGAGCAAGATCCTACTGTCACTGGTTTTACTGTCTTGAATGGTGATCTTTTGGTCTTTGCTACAACGAAGAAGGTCTATGGCTATGGTTTGAGTAATGAAAATTGTATAGTGCTTGAGGAAATATGTGAACATGGATGTGAAACCGGAGTCTGCTTCACTTCTTATTCGAACACTCTGCGCACGTGTGGTACAGACGCCACAGCTTTGCCTCCAAAGAAGAAAATGCTGCAACCAATTAGTCCAACTTGGAAGTAGGATACTACTTTGCCTTGATTTAGTATTAGTTGTCCAGATGTAATCATTCCCATTCTTGTGTGTACTTTTTGTTTGTATTTCTGTTCAAATATCAATACTTTCTTTTTTTCATAGATTCCGTGGCCGAAATAGTTGATCGTGTTATTGTTTATTTTGTTACCACAATTTTTAGTATATAATGAGCTTTTCTTTTCTTTGAAATTAATGTTAGCCAAAGTATTTTCTAATGATTTTTTTTATATCATATATCGATTCATCAATTATTGAGTAAAGTACGCATCACTTTCTTTTTTAAATACTGAGCCTTCTGCTGAACATGATTCTGCGGTTGAAGAGGTGGAGAGCCCAATGGGGAAGTGGGGAAATTCTTCTCTCAATAGATTATAACTCTAAGGTCCCTGAATGTGAGAAATTCGATGTTAAGTTCGATTGGGTTTGTTCGTTTCTGTCCAAATCAATGGGGAGAAATTGTCTTTGCTCTTCTCAGTAATAACCAGAAGTGAGGAATTTAATGTGAGACCGTGGATCACTAGGAATCCAATCCTAGGTAAGCTTAAGGAATTCTCTTTCCTTTTCTTACTTCTTGGGTATGTCTTGTGTTTGAGTAGAGGATGGGTATTGCTTTGTCTTTCTGGTTGCATTGCATGTGTTACAAATTAAGATAGAATTAAGTCTTCCACTTTCTATGTACAATTTTCCTTGGAGTTGAGTAACTCGTTTGTATAAATTGAGAGAAAATGTATGCTTTGTAAAGACGGGATTGTGCGATGACTAGTGTTTCTATAGTGTCATGCTGGTATTAATTTAGAATGTTAGTGTTGTTAATTTCTTATTGCATTTGATAGATAACCAATGAAATGGCTTTTTTCTTTAAAAAATGAATATATGATGAGAATATATACCTGGATTGGTCCTTCATTTATAGCTGTATATTCTGATGTAAATGGCTTAATATGTCTGCCATTCGTGGTATGACTTATGAGTCTTCGACAATCTTGGAAACACATAAAAGGCAGTCTTTCTCGGTTTACAAGTACAGCTTAACTTTTATATTGTATTATGTACAGTTTTTATTTGATAAGTTGATGTTTTTTCTTGAATATCCGAATTCTGCGTTTGACATTCTCGATGGCTTTGTATTACAGTTTGTCATATTTTGATCTATCATGTTAGTTCATTAAATTAGCGTTTTGTTTTCTTCATCTCTCAGGAGATAATGAGAGTCAAAATCACATGTTATGCATCTGTATGGAAGTAAGAAATTAATGTAAGAAATTAATGTGATTGTAACCAATCACATGTGATTGGTTACAATGACAGTTCATTTGGGAAGCTTTTGTGCTAATTTATGAAACTATTTCGTTAGCTGCAAACTCAAAACAGGCAACCTGAAAGCCCCATTTTTTGTGTTTGATGTCATATTGATGCAAAAGTTTGTAAAAGTGAATATTCTTGTTCAGAAGAGATAATGCTTACACCCTGCTCTTTTGAATCACTTATCTTCTAACTTTGCCAGATCCTTTCTCTATCCATTCTCTTCTGATTCTTTATCAACCGCAGGCCATGACTCGAAAGAAAGCACTTTCATAATTGATTCAACTTCAAATTCTCAAAAGCCCAATTCATCTATTTCTCAAAACATGTTACAGGAGTCAGCTTCCCTCAAAAGCCCTTGTCCATACTGAATTTTTTCAAACATTGGATTTTCTTAAGCCCAGATTCAGTCTATTATTCATCAGAAACCCAAAATACTGTTTTCAGATGTTGATAAAAACCTTAGACCAAAATTGGAGTTCTTTCAACTAGTGGGTTTTGAGGGTTATGAGTTGTGCAAATTTATTTCCAAGAATTCAACCATTTTGACTTCTAGTTTGAGGAAAGCATTGGTCCCCTCTGTGGAAGCTGTTAGAAAAATTATGTACAAAGAGATGAATTTTGTTCAAGTTTTGCACAGATGTGGCTGGATACTCCCAAAGTACCAAAAATTTGTTGGCAATGTTACCTTGTTAGAGAGTTATGGCATTGTTGGATCTCATCTTTCTATGCTACTGAAACAACAGTCAAGACTTTTCGTTGCACCACATTCTACTCTTAAAAACCATATTTTGCGTGCTGTAGTTCAATGAAAATTCAAGAATGTTGGTCCATGCACTCCATACAATAAGTAGTTTGAAATGTAAAACATTTAGGAGAAAGCTGGAGCTAATTCAGTGTTTTGGGTTCTCTAAAGATAAGAGCCTGTTAATGTTCAAAAGATGTCCAGGTTTGCTTAGAACATCAGAGAAGAAATTAAAGGTTAGAGTGGAATTCTTCTTGCAAACAGTTATGCTGCCAAAGTCGGCCTTGGTTCAGCGGCCTATGATTTTAATGTATAGCATCCAGGATAGGGTGGTTCCTCGGTATAGAGTTTTAGAGCTCTTAATATCAAAAAACCTATGTAAGAAGGTCCCAAGTTATGTTTATTTGTTATGTATGTCTGAGGAGATGATCTTGGACAAGTATATATCAGGGTTTAGAGAAAATGCAGAGTCATTATTGGTAGCTTATATGGGTCATCATCTGGAAGCATAATCATCTTTTCAAGTTATGTTTTTCAATCTTCTTGACAGGTGCTTGTGGATTTTACCTCCTTCAGTCCTCTCCTCACCTTTCTACTTGCAATAAGATATAGTTTTTGATGGTAACATCTCCTTTAGCTTTCTTCCATTTTTTCATTTTGTTCTAAGCTTCCGAGTCTGAAATACAATAAGCCATTATTAAAGGTCAAAATCACAGAATGGTGACAATGTCAATATAATATTACCTGTTTTAGCAACAAAAGCACATAACAAGAGGATCTTGGACTGCTTACTTAAATTTGCAATTTTCTATTTGCCGTTTTCTATGAAAGCTAACTATTAGCATTTATGATGTTTGCTCATAATGTTATTATCTGCTGAAGCTGTTTTCTGATTATATATAGCATTCTGTTTCGATTGCTAGGGAGGGACCATGTCTGCTTTGTGAATCATCCTCCTAAAATCATATTTGAATCGAAGTTTTGTATATCATTTACATAGTGAAGCAATGGAAAGGAAAGAATGGATTAGGGTGCTTGGTTTGAGATTTTGTCCACGACTCAAACTTAGAGGTTGCAATAGGACAGTGGCGAAGCTTTCACACGCAGATTTTACCCTGCTGATGTTTCCCCATTTTGATGGTAACTATTTTTTAGTTGGATCCGGTTTTGCCTTTTCTACAACTTTTCTTGTATTTTTTTCTGGGGAAGGACATACTATTAGTTGATGAGTAGCAGTTCTTTTGGCTCAAACAAGGGAAGTTGTGAATATTTTTTCAGAGGGCCATAGGCCAATTATTAACGTGGAAGTTATTTGAATTTTAGCAATTTTTTACCATTGCAGTTGAAGTAGTGCTTTACGCCCAAAAGAGAAAAATACAGTGTATTTTGTTAAACTATTTTTCTTTGTCAAATTTGAAATTTCATAGACTCAATGACTTTGAGTGATGAATAATAATTATTATTAGTAATATAAAAGTAATTTGATGATATAAATTTTGTTAAACATACGTATATAATGATTGATTTTGATACTTGAGTTTTATTTTACAAGTAATAAAAATAGGTGAAATATGAAATTGTCTTTTTGGGCTTTAGTTCTGTCAAATTTGAGTAATATGTAAGAATGTGGAATTCTTATATGTAATTTTGGGAATCCAACTAGCTCCAATGCTTATATTGCAATCTTTCTTTCTTTCTTTTTAAGTTAAAATTGATATTTTCAATATACTTAATTTTAGTGATAAAATGTTTCAAATTAGGAAGTCTTTAAAATAAAAATAAAAATAGAAATTGAACAGTTATTTTAATTATATATGAAATTGAACATCACTCACGTGTATATATTAAAAAAATGCAAAATTTAAATCTTCATTTACATTTGTATTATTCTCAATAATTGTGTCGATGGATACTCCAATAGTCTAGGTAGGCTTAAGACTATTTGACCCATCAAGGGTCGCTACACGGCCAAATAGTTGTGTGATCAGCGGGTCTAGAAAATTACGGGGAATCATCTGTTTATAATTTTTTTTTTTTTTTTACAAATTACACTAATGACCCGTTTGGATAAGTTTTTAAAAAATAACTTTTTATACATTGCGTTTTTTAAAAGAACTTTTTCTAAAAGATAAAATTATTTTATATTTGGATGTATGATCTAAAAATCACTTTTACATAAAAAATTATTTGGATATTAAAATAAAAAAAAGCATTTTTTATATAAAATTAAAATAAAGGAGAGATAAAAAGCATGATCGTGGGATAAGGAGAGATAAAATAGATATGATAAGATGAGGTTAAAATTGTATTTTAAAAAAATATATTATCTTATTTCCAAAAAAAAATTATATTACCTTTTAATTTCTACTTTTTTCAAAAGCAACATACTACTGGCTAAAAAAAAAAAAAAAAAAATTAGCATTTTAACTTTTATTTTTTAAAAAAGTTGTTATCCAAACATCTAAAAATTATCAAAAATACTTTTATTTTTTAAAAAAGCAACTTTTTTAGGAATAAAAAATTTGTAAATATAACATTCCCCGATAAACTATATCTATTCTTGTATCTCAACTTTTTTATCTTTTTTTTTTCCTATATCCTTTCTATATAATACCCAGTGTTATTAAACCTGATTCGGGGATCGATCCGGTCGGAGTACTGAGTCATTGGGTCACTGATCAGACCGGTTGACCCGAATACAAAATCCATGTTTTTAGGTCCGATTTTTAACCTTTTAGGTTTAGGAACCGCGACCTTAGCCAAGCACCCCCACACTCTAAAGTATTTCAATGATGGTTTCTTTCCTTTCCATACGTCGTATGATATACTCTTTGTCTTTTTGTGAGGCACTCTATTAATAATGTAGTTAGTCGTCAAAATGGCTTCCCCCCACAAGTTCTGTGGAAAACCGAGTATGATTAACATAGCGTTCATCATTTCTTTCAACGTCTGATTTTTCTTTTCTACAATCACATTTGATTGCGGTGAATATGGAGTTGTTATCTGGTGTATAATACCAGACTCTACACAGAATTCCTCGAAGGGGCCATCATATTCTTCTCCACGATCGCTCCTTACTATTTTAATTTTCTTGTTAAGTTGATTTCTAACTTCGCTTTTATATTGTTTAAAAGCAACAATAGCTTTATCTTTACTATTAAGTAAATACACATAACACATCATTCTTAGTAAGTACAAACTTATCAGAAACAAATACAAGTTTAAAACCATTCTTGCTCAACAAAGATCCAGAAACCAAGTTCTTGCAAATATCAGGAACATGCAGCACATCATTGAGTGTCACTATCTTGTCAGATGTCATCTTCAAAGCGACTTTCCCCACACTTTCAACTTTTGAAGTAGATGAATTACCCATATAAAGTTTCTCGTCATTATTTGTAGGAGTATAGGAGGAGAACATCCACTTATTTGAACAGACATTTCTGGTGGCACCAGTGTCCACCCATCATTCCTTAGCATCTCCCACCAGATTGCACTCCATCACCACCGCTGCCAGATTCAAATCTTCAACCTTATGAGAAATATCAACCATATTGGCTTGGGTGGTCTTCTTCTTCTTGAATTTTTGTGGCTTCCTTTGATCTTTCTTTTGTTCCTTCTTACAGTCCCTTGCACGGTGGCCAGAATTCCCACAATTGCAACAATTGCCCTTGAACTTTTTGCCTTTTCCTTGCTTAGCATTTCCTTCTTCAGAATATTTCTGCTTCTTTGACCTTGATCCCTCTTCAACAATATTAGCCTTAGAGACCATAGGATTGTTGCCATTTTTCTTTTCAGAAATCTTAATATCTTCTTCTATCCTCAATCTCATGATTAGATCTTCAAGTGACAATTATTTGCGCTTATGTTTGAGATAATTCTTGAAATCTTACCAAGAATTTGGTAATTTTTCTATAAAAGCAACAACTTGGAAAGACTCGCTAAGAGACATTCCTTCAACATGAATTTCATGCACAATCACTTGAAGTTCTTCAACTTGACTCACAACAGATTTAGAGTCTTGCATCTTGAAGTCCAAGAATCTGCCAACTATAAATTTATTTAAGGCAGCATCGTCGATTTTATACTTCTTGTCCAGATTATCCCATAGTTCCTTACTAGTCTTCAAGGTATTATACACATTATACAGAGTATTGTCTAGACCATTAAGAATATAATTTTGGCAAGGGAAATCAGAATGCTTCCGAGCATCAATAGCAGCAAGGGGCAAAGCATAGTTGAATCATACATAATAATAAAAATGTTGGTGTATACATAAATCCGAATTGAAAAATTCACCATATCTCACATGGATTCAGGGATACACGAATAGATATGTGTGATCTAATAATTCAATTATCTTAATGCTTGAATTTCACATGTTTGATGATTCGGTAAAATATAACCCATTTTATCATCAATTTTTCAATCAAAAGTGTGTTAATGTGAAATGTTGGATTTTTTTTTATTTTTTTTCTCTTTCTTTGTCTCTATCTCGTATAAGCATAGGATTTGAATCAAGAGAAAACCATTTCTAGTTGACACTCATGACCAAAGCATAGTCTAAATATGTTTTTTATTTAGTTTGATAACTAAGAGGTATACAATATATATATAATATATCTCAATTCATCTTACAACAGCAAACAAAATCAGAGCCCGACCTACTCAGACAAGAGCCCGTCCAACCTTGCTTTTTGCATAAGGTGAAGCAAGCTGGGAGATTTAAGCAAAGCGTTCGGTCCGGATAGCATTTTAACGTTTCATCCGTAACACTTGTTGCCACATCTGCGATATCAAAACAAAGTTAACAATTCAATATATTCCACCATGGCACGTGGGTATCATGAACAGCTAGTTCAAATGGTTCAACCTATTTAAAAAATATTGATTATATATAGTTGTACCATTCTTAAGTGTTGTAGGAGTCATACCATAAGAGTGAATTTGCTGTGTACGTGGCAAAGCAGTTGCCGGTGACTCGGACAGTTGGTGTTTAATGGCCATAACGAGAATAATCAGTTTTTGATCATTTTTGCAGTTGTCAACGTTGCCACTAATGAAGTAAAAGAGACCTGTTTTGTCCAAATGGAAAGTTGAATTCCCATCTTCCATCTTATATACGGGGTTATTGATGTTACAAGAATCATAGTCCTCTTTTTTCACCACCAAAACCGAATCATTTCCTTTTTTATACTTGAAATCTGTATGCATCCAAAACAGAATAACAATATATTAATCCCTTATATATCCTAATTTTTTATGTAAAAATAAAATTAAAATTAATATAAACTTTATATTAAATAATAAGGAAATGTTATATTTACAAAAAATTTGTTTACAAACTACACTAAGTATGACCGGTTATACTTTAATCAAAAGTGTATGACCATTCATACTTAGTGTAATTTATAAAAAAAATTATAAAGAGATCATTCCCTTAATAATATTGGACTCACATAGCGTATCATTGACTTGAAACATGTTTCTTTCGGCCCAATGATTGTAGTTTTCTGAAGGTTTCACCACCCAACCATCTTTGCCACCAACGTTAAATTCCTTTGCTGCTGCTTGAGATGAGGATGATGAGCTAAGAAGCGACATTGGTACCATGATCAAAAGCAAAAAGCCAGCTATATGACCACGCCCTGCCATTTGCATGCTGAAGAAAAACTGTGCTAGCTAAATTGATATTAAAAAAGAGAGAGAATTAAAAAATTAGAGAGGTGAATAATGTATGAATATATAAGGGTGGGGGTGAGGGATATAATAATATATAATTAATTGAGAGAAGATAACCTTTGTTGACTAGAGCTTCCAATGGGTCAAACATTTGCTAGAAATGGCACGAAATTGGAAGGGAATTGAAGCAGAAAATTGGGCGTTTCAAAAGATATACTATATATTTATGCTGACCGATGATGAATATAATATATTTTTTTAAAATTATTAAAATAATATGATTTTAAAAAATGAAAGTGAGTAAAAGTTTAGGATCAGATCATATTTGTAGGGTTGGAATGATTAAAAATAGTAAAATTATTTTATTTTCATAATTTTTAAAATATATATAATTATATTAAATATTCAGCCATAATTTCAAACAATACTACAGTAAATTACGCATGGCGACATGCAGGGGACTCAACGCTAATACTCCTTAACCCATTAAGATTGGTGTAATGGTGAAGAATTTGGATAGATTATATTAAGTTATATATTCAAATATACTCGTATCCACACACACACACAAAAAACGCTAATCCTTCTTTTAGTTCTGTGGGGTTTGAATGATTAAAAATAGTCAAATAATTTAATTTTAATAATTTTTTAAAATTATATGATATTAATTAATCAGCCATGATTTTCATAATTTTTAAAAAATCATTAATTATATTAAATATTCAGCCATAATTTCAAACAGTACTACATTAAATTACACATGGCGACATGTAGGGGACTCAACGCTAATCCTTCTTTTAATTTTGTGGTGTTTGAATGATTAAAAATAATTAAATTATTTTTTCAATAATTTTTTAGAATTATATATATATATATATATATATATATATATATATATATATATGGGTTTGGTGTTTGTCATTTTAAATGACATAAGTTATGTCATTTTAGGAGAGCAATAGACACAGAAAAATGGAAATCATGGGAGAGAGAAAGTGAGTGGTTTTTTTAATTTAAAATTCAAATTTTCTGTGTCTGTATCTTTCTTAAAATGACATAACTTTCTGTCATTTAAAATGACAAACATTTTTCCATATATATATATGGGAAATCATTTTCTTATGTAATAGGAGATAGTTTTCTCATGTTGTGAGACATCGAAATTCGTGCTATCTTTTTAGTTTTTCTTCTTTTTTAGTAAGTGGTGGGCCCCACCACTTATTGTGTCTATGACATGAGAGATGATATCTCATGTGACATGAGAAAAGAGAAGCCCTATATATATATATATATATATATATATAGAGGCAGGATCCTTTGACACCAGCGTCAAATTTGAAATTTGACACCTCATCTGAGAGCCGTTAGATCAAAAGAGATCAATGGTGTCACATGCTTACAAATAGAGTCGTTGATCTTTTTTGATCTAACGGCTCTCATATTGTCAAATTTGAAATTTGACACCTCGTATGAGAGTCGTTAGATCAAAAAATATCAATGGTATTATATGCTTACAAATCAGAGTCGTTGATCTTCTTTGATCTAACTGCTCTCATATGAGGTGTCAAACTTCAAATTTGCACATGGCGAGATGCAGTAAAATGAAGAATGGGCTTAGTACTGGATTTTGAACATACAGATTATTAATTTTAATTAAAATTATTATGCGGATTATTCTAATTAAGTTGAATAACTGATGAATCTTGAATCATACATGATAATAAAAATGTTCGTGTATACATAAATCCGAATTGAAAAATTCACCATATCTCCCATGGATCCAGGGATACACGAATAGATTTGTGTGATCTAATAAGTCATTAATCTTAATGCTTGAATTTCACATGTTTGATTCGGTAAAATATAACCCATTTTATCATCAATTTTTCAATCAAAAGTGTGTTAATGTGAAATGTTGATTTTTTTTTTTCATTCTCTTTCTCTGTCTCTATCTCGTATAAGCATCTAGGTAGCACGGATATGCAAATATTTTGAAAATTTGCGTGTCCGACACGGACACGTTCCGACACGCGTCCGACACGCGGTCAACATTTGGGGACACGCGATCAACTCTCCGACACATTCTGATACGTTTTTTCGACATGCAGTCAACTTTTTTCGACACGCGGTCAACGCTCGGACACGCTCAGACAAGTTTTTTTTTTTTTTTTTAAATCTTAATTTTATTTTGTTAACTAAATATAAAAGAAATAATTTATAAATTGATTTTTTTTATTTTGAAATTTGACATGAAAAATTAACAAAGTATGAAAAATTATTTATATTTATATTTATGTTATGAAATTTAAATATTTGATTGGTTATTATATGACTTATTATGGACTCTTATATGTATTAAATATAAATTATATTATATATATTAAAATTTTATTTAATATCAAAACGTGTACCAACGTGTCCAAATATGACATTTTTTAGAATTAACATGTCGGCGTGTCGTGTCGTGTCCCGTGTCCCTGTCCGTGCATCATAGATAAGCATAGGATTTGAATCAACAGAAAACCATTTCTCGTTGACACTCATGACCAAAGCATTGTCTGAATATGAATTCTTATTTAGTTTGATAACTAAGAGGGATACACTATTATATCTCAATTCTTCTTACAACAGCAAATGATAACTGATAGCATTTTAACGTTTCATCCGTAACACTTGTTGCCACACCTGCAATATCAAAACAAAGTTTACCTTTTATTATACATATGGTTCTTTTTTTTTTTTTTGTGAAATTTCAGTTCATCATTGATATGATAATTTAATTTCAAATTAACTACCAATATACCCAAAATTTACAAAAATTCACATTGGAAATTCATAAATAAAAAAATTGTTACTAAGTCATACTCACCAGCCCACATCCAAGTGTTATTTATTTATTTTTAGATAAGGAACAGAATAAGAAGTAATTAGGAACACACAATATCATTTCTCAACTTGCTTTTTTTTATTGTACATTGAAAATGAAACTTAATAGATGATACTATATATATATATCTTCTGTATTTCTTACCTAAAGCTAGAACCAAAATATTACATAAAATTTCTAAAAGAAAATGCTGAAAAAAAGCAAAAAGTTATTTTACGAAGGTTAGAGTTTCTTTATTTCTTGGAAGATGAACTGGGAACGTTGTGTTCGTGTTTGTGTTGTCTATTTGAAAAGAAATAAGGAAATAAAATAAAAAATAATAATTGTAACCTCCAAGTTTTTTTTTGGACCAAAAACTCACTTTTCTCTTCTTCTTTTTTTGAGGTCACTTTTCTCTTTTTTTAAACAAAAAGAGTTAGAAAAAAATTAAATACTGACATTCATGAAGAGAGAGAATAAAGTTATATAACTTTAATGGAGAGAGAAGTTTTGAATTTTATATTATTAATTTAAAATTTAATGAAATATTAAAGAAATCATATTATATTTAAAACTTTTAAATATGTAGTGTTAAATCATATTGACTATAAAACTTAAAATAATATTAATACTTCTAATAAAATATTATTAAAATCAAATATAATAATATTTTTAAATTACATATTCAATTTTATTAATAAAAATATTTTAGGGGAAGGATATACTTACCACAAAAAAAGTTTACAACTTTTACAACTAACCTAATCACCATTGATTTCCGTTAATCTAATGGTTATAATTTATTGAAAATTATTAGGTCGTATTAATTAATTAATTATTAATTCTCAATAAATTATAACCGTTAGATTGACAGAAATCAACGGTGATTAGGTTGGTTGTAAAGGTGGTAAATTTTTTTGGTGGTAAGTATATCCTGCCCCAATATTTTAATATAATTTCTTTATAAATAATTTAAATTCAAGTTTATTATAATACTAATATTAATATTAGTGGTATCGTGAACACCTAGTTCAAATGGTTCAACCTATTTAAAAAATATTGATTATATAGTTGTATTAAGTGTAATGTTAATAAAATCGGACTGATCTAGCTGGGTTGATTAAAAAATCGGTAAACTGGTCATATAACCAGTCCGAGTGAAGCAATGGACCAACCATGCATTGGAACCGATGCGACTCGGCCGGTTTTTGTGAAAATCGATGGCCCGATCTAAAAAAAAACTTCCAAATTTCTTTTTAAAAAAATCATAATGAACACATTTGAGTATTTTTTGCTTATTGACTTACGTAGGTTATGTACCTACAACACTGATATTATCTCAATTATGCACTATGCTGAAAATTTTGATTTATAGCTAGAGATGTCGTTTCTTATGGCGACCCCGAATACTGGTTCAATCCTTCAACTCGGGCGGTTTGGACCTAATTTGAGATGTATATACGCTAAAAAAATGAAGAAAATGAGATATTGTACAATGCAAACTTAAGGATGAACATAGTTGTTCGAAGGCATTCACGAACGCCCAGCTGTTGGGATGTATTTAAGTTGGGGCAAGATGGAGATGATTAAATAGATATATCTGGAATTCGAAAAAAGAAAACTGAAGACCGACCTTAGTAATTAAATCACGATAAAAGAAGAAGAAATGAGGTTCCTCCGAGTTTCTCCCTGAGTAGGGGGAAAGACGTAGCCAATTGGGTTACCGATGGGAAGCCTGTCTACATCTTCGACACTCATATCGGACTTGACACTCAAACTTCATTAGTCACCCAGGGATACTTGGCTATTAATTTGGCACTAGGCGACTCAGGCCTTGGGTCAACAGAGGATATCTCGGCCTCTACCTCTAGAGAGGGTGACTCTATAAAACCTAGAACAATTAAAGCTAAGATCAAAAAATGAATACACATACCTGAAGAAGAAAAACTACTACTGGACGAGCTAGAAGTCTCGTCTGAGATCTCTATCGGTTGAGATATGTCCCCAATGATAGGACTTGATTCTATTGGATTCCGACAGTGAGTGCAATCCAACAAGTTTGACTCAACTAAAGACTTCAAGCCATGCTCAACGAGTTTAGAGCTTAAAATAAAGCAGGCAATATTGGCTTCAGTACCAGGATACTTAATCCAGATTGAAGTGGTGGGAAAGGTAGCTATAGATAGCGGATTTTGCACCACAAAGCCAATGGCAGGATTCCCAATGTTCTGATTCTCCATGATTTTGGAAGATACTAATAACTCAGATCTTTGAGACCGAGAAGGAACGCATGCCATAGAAATGGTGCTAGAAGAACTCGAAGGCTTAAATTCAACTCCAAAGAACCCAGAAAGACTAGAATGAATTCAAAGACAAGAGTTTATCAATGATGCGAGCATGTCCAGCAAACATACGAGTATAATAAGTGAATGAGATTTCAAAAATAAACTTAGGCAAAAATGCAAGTGGTGGACTTACTATGTTCTATTCTATATTTAATTATGTGTGTGTGTGCTCCCGGATTTTGAGAATCTAAATTACTGAAAAATTATTATGTCAAGTGGTGGACTTTATGACAGTATTCACTTTCTCGTAATTGACTTTGGTTGTTTTCACTCTCCCACTCAAGCATAAATTTTTGTCATATATTTTAGGGATAGGATATTGTGACACCCAAGTTATGTTATACCCATGTGACACCCAGTCAATCTCACCGTTAGATCGCTTATGTTGATTCAACGGTTATATTTATTTCCATCTTTGTATGGTCATGATTTCCCAAATTTAAAGTGAAAGCATTAAATATGGGAAATCATAACCATACAAAGGTAGAAATAAATATAAAATATTAAATTTGGGAAACCATGACCATACAAAGATGGAAATAAATATAACCGTTGGATCAACATAAGCGATCTAACGGTGAGATTGACTGGGTGTCACATGAGTGTAACATAACTTGGGTGTCACAATATCCTATCCCTATATTTTAATGTTATAAAGTGCTGAATTTTTTATGGAAAAATTTGTTGGATTGACCAACGCAATATGATTTCTGGAAACACATGTTGTGAAGTGTTTCATATTGTTGGACATTGTTGTTGATATATGTTAGTTACCCTCCCAAAGGGGGTTGTTATATATGATAATTTGAAAAATTGCATAAAAAAATTATTGATGGGGAATACATGATTTAGAAGTATTTGTCTGCCCAAAAGGGATAAATCAATTTTAAATTGCATGTGGTATTATAAAGAAATATGTATAATTTAAAAGTTTGTCTGTCCAAAGGGGATGAATTTTTATAATTGTATTTTTTGTAATTGTATGTAATTCTCCTTTTTGTTCAAATCTTCATGCAATTGAAAATATTTGTATATTATATACCTGTCCAAAAAGGGGTTTATGATATATAACTTATTTTTGTTGCCTAAATTTAATCTTGTTGCATTGTGTATGTCAATCGGTTATTTTTGCTATTAACAACAACCATGTCATTATAGAGTTATTCACTAGGTAAATTATAAGAAATGCAGATGTATAATTTATAAAATATTTTTATTTATTGAGTTATATGCTTTCACTTGAATTGTTTAAATGCAAATTTTTCTTTTGGAAAGCTATTGTATATGAATTCATGATCAGTGAGGGTGCTACACCTTTGTGATTGTATTATGATTTTGGGCAAAAGGTGTAAGAGTTTCTATAAATTACTATAGGTAATTGTCACCAAAGTGAGATTGTTTGTATTAATTTATAGAAATTTCTTTGTAATTTAAATAATGTTTCTGGTTATTTCATACAATTTCCTGTCCTAAGGGGGTTGTAGTGTGTTTTGATTGGAAGATTATTGGAGATGGAGTTATTTGAGGTGTGTTGGTCTAGGTGATTTGTCTGCCCAAAGGGGATAAATCTCTGAAGTCAATGTATGCTCACTGAGCAAATTTTTTTGAGGTTATAGACGAAATTATGTTGGCCTTATTTTGATACTCATTGAATAACTCATCTTAGGTTCTATCCATGGTTGCGATCTTGGTATGTGCATTTTGCCTAAAGGAAAGTGTACTATTGTGTTGGCCTCATTGTAATGTCTTGTTTTGATTAAAGATATATCTTGCCCTATAGTTTATTTTGATGCATTCTTTTTTGCCTTAATAGTGAAATTTTCTATTAATTTATTTAAATTAATTTTAAAAAATATATTTGATCAATGCATCTACATGAAAGTAAGTGAGAGTATATATATCTTCTTAGTACTTTATGTAGATGACATTTTAATTTTCCAGTTAGATGCTGATATTAGAATGAAACAAAAGCTTAAAAAGCTTTGATAGAAAAGATCTTGGAGTAGCCTCTTTTGTATATAGAACAAGCATACTTTAAATTCTTTTGATTCCCTTAATTAGTGAGAGTTGTACTCGAGGCTTTCTTTTGAGTGTTTTAGATCTTTTGATTTCCTTGACCAATAGGAGTTATTGAGAAATTACATTGAGGATCGATAAAAGTTAGTGTTATATAGTTGATCATATTTTGACACTAATTCTTACTACACTACTAGGCCCTAATTCATGAAGATGTAGTACTCATTGTATGTGAGTATAGAAGGTCATATGCTATCATATTTTCGATATATTGATCGCCATATTTCTATTACAAGGTTATGTTGAATTAAATTGTGTTGAGATGCTGGAATTGGAATATTATTTTTCAAAATCGTGGTCACGTAAAATGATTTATGGTTATTAACCCAATAGAGTCATTTTCAATATAAAGTTATTTTCAAAATAATATCATATTAATTAATATAGCTCAAGTGAGAGAATGTTGGAAAATTTTATTTATGCTAGCTATATTAATTAATTAGTTTTACGTTTTAAAATTAATTGGTTTAATAGATATTTCAATTCTACTGTCTTGATTAACCCATTGTGATCATATTGAGTTGGGTTTTTGGCATCTATTGATATTAGATCTAGTTGGGCAGCAAAGTATATTTTAGTGCGACCCTAGTTTCCATGATTGGTAGACCTAGTAAACACAAACTCTTTTCAGGGTATTTGACTAGGTCTCCTCTCTAGCCTATTTATATTGGGGTTAAGCCCCTTAAATAGTAATGCTCACATAGCATTAAGGCTACCAATTTCAGAATAGTTTATAGAGAGAAAAATCCTGACATGTTGTCCCCCTTTCCTCCGACTTGGTGATGGCCGAATAAGATACACACAATCGTAACTTTGATTTCTATTGTTGCAATATTTTATAATCATTTACATGATCCAGGAGTTATAAATCTTTCATATGGTAATAACTTTGTTAAATATAGCTCATCCGGGATTGATGCTTCGCTTGACTCTGGTAGCCGATGTTACAGTTTGAAAGGCAACGGGTTATGTTTCAGGTATATATACTTTTGTTGTTTGTAAAGGAAAGCATTTCTACTTACTCTTTAGAAACATTATCTGTTGGGGGCTTGGGGATATTGCAATATGCTAGGCTGGTCAATGAAGCCAGCTTATATGGTTTGCTGCTTGGCAATGAGAAGTTATTGGTGGTTTCAGGTGTTGTACTGAAATGTTACTCTTTTCTCATGCTTTCCTTTTCTTACTATGTTCTTATTTGGATCCCAGATGTTTCGAGTGTACCATTCATGAAAAGCTCTTCATCTGCATCTAATTTTAATTTTAATTTTAAGGCACTAATTGTGGTTCATGCTATAACGGTTGAATTAATGAAGTGTTACTGCAAATTGCATATTTATTTCTTAGTTTAAGACCTTTATGGCTTTATGCGTACACTTATACACACCAAATACACACATACATGCTAGCTACTGTATCTGTGTGCATTCCTGAATGTTGCCCGGTGCTAAAATTTTAAATGAAATTCATTTTTAAAGGTTTTTGTGTATTTGCAAAGATTAATGCCTAGATCTTGTCTCTTACATGCAAATTTTACATATTTCCCATCAGTAATCTTTACTTATTGATCTGGTGTGATCCATATTGGAAGTCTCATGATATAACAGCAGTAAAGGCTTACTCTAGAAAGCGTCATAGAGGAACAATTGGGGTTGCTAACTCAGCAGTGAATATTCTAGAAGAGGGAAGAGAGAGCAATTCTATTAGATTTGTTGGTAAGGGCAGGAGAGCATCTTCTATACATCTGTCATTTAACAAGTGACACTTGAAGTGCTATGGGCAATGACGGGGCAGATTGGAAGTGGGACCTAGAATTGGGAGAGAATCAACACCTCTTAAAAGTGTTGAGCTATAGTATTTCCTTTTCTCTGTAGTTATTGTTGAGATATATAGTCCCACATTGATTGGATGGGCAACTAATATGGCCTTTATAAGGCCTTGGGAACTCCCACCCTTTGAGCTAGCTTTTGGGGTGGTGTATCCCAAGGTTCTTTACATGGTATCAGAGCTTGAGGTTCGATCCTCACTGCCCTCCACTTTGTACCTTTCTATTTGTGTGTACCCCTTAGTAACCAGTCGTGCTTTGTACCTTTCTACACTCCCATCAGCTTTGAGCTTTACTTTATAGACCCATTTGCAACCAATGATATGTTTATTCAAAGGACGATGAACCAAAACCCAGGTTTTGTTTTCTTCAAGTGCAGAAATTTCTGCCTCCATAGCCTTTCTCCAACAGTCTTCTTTTGATGCTTGAAGATAAGATTTGGGTTCAGTATGGGTAATGGAGTTGCAGCAGAACCTAGTGAAATTGGCAGAACATTTGGCATAGGACAAGACATCAAATAAGGGAAATCGGGTATGGTTTGAAATGGGTTCAGATAAAGAGGTATGGCAGTGAAAGTCATGAAGGTATTGAGGTGGGTTTCTTGGACGTGTAAACCGACGTAATAACACTTCTCTGTGTTGTGCATCACGTGGGTTAGGTAGAATATTAGGTGAGGGTTCAGTCATAGGAAATTGAGATATAGGTAAGTGGGGTGCAACATTAGGAAGTCCAGGTGTAGGTATAGGTGGGTCAGGTTGAGTATTAGGTTAAGTGAAAATTCTAGTGGGTTGAATTGGCATATCATATTTGGGTGGATTAGGAAGAGATATGGGAAAAGTAGTTTGGTTACTGTTGTCCTTGAAAGGAAAGCATTCTTCATAGAAGATTACATTGCGAGATGTAAATATCTCCTTAGACTTTAAATCATAAAGGACATAGCCTTTAACTCCATCTTGGAAACCAAGAAGTGCACACTTTCTTGCACGAGGAGAAAATTTTCCACGATGAGCAGCAAGGGTGCTAGCATAACTTAGACAACCAAATACCCGCAAGTTATTGAGCATAGGAAGACTGTCATATAACATCATATATGGGCATTTGTTACCAAGTAAAGGAGTGGAAATTCTATTAATGAGGTGTGCAGCATGTGTAATTGCAAAACACCAGAATTTGATAGGTAGTTGAGCTTGAAAAAATAAAGCTCGTGCCACATTTAACAGATGTTGGTGCTTTCTTTCTACTCTCCCGTTCTGTTGGGGAGTTTCAACACAACTCCTTTGATGAACAATTCCCTTGTGAAGATAATAGTCTGTCATGAGAAATTCACAGCCATTGTCACTACGAAGCACTTTTATTCTCGCATTGAATTGAGTTTCTGCATAAGTAATGAAGTTCTGTAGCTTTTTACTCACATCTGCCTTGGTCTTTAACAAAATTATCCATACAAAGCGAGAGAAGTCATCAACTAATGTAAGGAAAAATTTGTGACCATGAACTGAAGGTACTGCAAAGGGACCCCATATGTCTGCATGTAAAACATCAAAAATTTTGTTACTTTTGGTATTGCTAACAGTAAATGGTAGTCTGCGCTGTTTACTGATATGGCAAGTGTCACATGGTCTTACATCATTGCAACAAATGAAAGGAAAGGACTTAGACATCTGCCTTAAAGATTCAAAAGACAAATGACCTAGTCAAAAATGCGAAAGTTTAGCATTATTCAGTTTTTGAGTTACAAGTACTGAACTCTTATTTGAAAAATTAAAATTCTTCAAAGCTTCTTGTGAGCAATCAAAAACATAGAGACCTCCCTTGACTTTAGCTATACCAATCTTCTTCTTGGTATCCACCTGCTCAATGAGACATGAAGTCTTGGAGAAGGTTAGGCTACAAGGAATTGAATTAACAAGCTTTGAAACAGATACCAAATTCACCTTGAAAGCAGGAACATATAAAACGTCTAACAATGTCAATGAATTAGACAGATAAACTGTTCCCGAAATAGAAGTGGTTACACGAATCCCATTTGGAATCATGATTGAAACTGGAGTAATCTTATGAACTGAGCTAAACATTGAGATCATGGAGCATATATGATCTGTAGCTCATGTGTCCAAAATCCAACAACTAGAATTATTACCTGATGGAATATTCGAATTATCTGGTTGTGAAGTATTTGAATTCACAGCTGTGACCATGTTTGAAGAATGAAACGAAGAATCCTCCTTCTCCATTCCAATTTGAGTATATTGCAGAAGATTTAGTAGTTTCTGGTATTGTTCTTGTGACAAAGAAACACCTAACTTTTGCTCATCATTTTGGCTTGAATTGATCACATTTGTATCAGACTCTTGCTGTATCAGGTTTGCAACAGTATGCTGTTTGGGAAAGTTGGTTTTGTAACCAGGAGGGAATCCGTGAAGTTGATAACAAGAAACAACCGCGTGGTTGGTTCTCCCACAATGAGTACATAATTTTGTGCCACGCACTTGATTTCCAGTGGTATGTCCACGTCCCTGACCTCCATTATTAGGTCTTGATCTACCTTTCTCAAAAGGTTTCCTGCCATAGTTAGCTCCATTATGAAAAGAATGAGACATCAAAGAATATTCACCTTGAGGAACCGATTGAATCTGCCTTTCCTGTTGAACCACCAAGGAAAAGGCTCTGCTAACATGAGGGAGTGGATCTATCATCATAATTTGAGACTTGACATAAGCATATTGCTCATTCAGTCCTTTAAGAAATCTCACCGTCTGATCCTGGTCTTTGTGTGTCCTTATGAATTCAAGAAGGCCACAGTTGCAGGCAACAACATAGTGGCATATAGGCATAGGGCGAAGATTGTCCAACTCATCCCATAAGGACTTTAGCTCTGTGAAATAGTCAGTGACATTCATTTCACCTTGTTGGAGCTTGTAAACATCTTCTTGAATATCAGATAATCTAAATATATCTGACTGACTGAATCAATTTTTTAGATCAAGCCATACATCAAAGGCTCTATCTATCCAAAGAATGGATTTCTCTATTGAAGGACTGATGGATCTGTGAATCCATGCAAGAACTGTTGTGTTGCATCTTTGCCATGCTACAAACAAAGGATCATTGATGGCTGGTGGAGCAATGGATCCATCTATAAATCCAAGCTTGTTTTTGGATAATAGTGTCATGCTCATAGCCCGCGCCCAAGTATGGTAGTTCTTTCCACTCAAAGGAGGATTAACAAGAACTAAAGATGGATTTTCATTAGAATGCAAGAAGAAAGGATGACCAGGATTCGTCAGAAATTCTGGAATTGGATCTGCCATTGTTTTGAAGAACAGATCAAAGAAAAAGAAAATCAAAAAGAAGAATTAGATGCAGCGGAAAGGTGGATACCAGAGCTTGTCACAGCTCTGATACCATATTATGATATTATGAACGGATAATGAAGAGAGGAGAGAAAGGAAGCTCATTATTGTAAACTGTAGAATAATTCTCATTGATTAAGAAATGTAACAGATACATACATTTATACAGAATAATGTTAGAGTTAACTAAGCAACTAGCTTCACCGTCCCCCGCTTTAAAGTGGAAATAAAAATAAAAAAAAAGCACAAAAGGTAAACCAAAAATGGGCCTGTGCAATTTCCACGCTTCTAGCCTAAAGGGCTCTTGCGTGAGGGGGCGTGTTGAGATATATAGTCCCACATTGATTGGATGAGCAACTAAATATGGCCTTTATAAGACCTTGGGCACTCCCACCCTTTGAACTAGCTTTTGGGGAGAGATGTATCCCAAAGTTCTTTACAGTTATAGCTGATAGGATAATTTCTAGTTATTATCTTCATTACTGTTCCATTGTATATTTCAGTATCTTAATATACAGAAAATCCTGAAGGAGTTCCTTTGGGGCCAAAAAGACTTTGCTTCTTTTGATTTACTTTTTTCTTCTCTGAACCAGTTGTATTAACCGGTATTAGAGCACGCTGATCCAGGGGTTCTTTGAATGGTAGTGACTCGAGACCATTGACGAACGCTTCCGTAGGAATGAAGAGTTCGCAGATGAACAACAAAGGAGGACTGATCAGAGGCTAATAGAGTTCCTTCAATTGTTGCAGGAGGGTCGTCGAAACAAAGGCACTCAGAGTCATGAGGGACGAAGAAGACGAGGGCGTTCTGGTCGGCGAAGCTCAGAATCTGTGGATCCAGAATGTGTAGAGGATAGAGATGAACCCCTGGTAGGAGGAAGAGCTAATCAACTGGAGATGCCTCGATTTTACGTAGAAGATGTGTATTCATGGCTGACGAAGATAGAGAGATAATTTTTGGTGAATCGAATAGGAGACAGAGACAAGATGGATGCGGTTATGGTGGTCTTAGATGGGTTATCCCTCAACTGGTTTCAGGTTTGGGAGAGGAGTAATCCCAATGTGACGTAGGTAGATTTCAAAGCAGAAGTGATGGAGCGTTTTACTCTAGAAGGAGTGGGAAGCCCATACCAGGGGCTCATGAGCTTAAAAAAAACCAGAAATCTGGGCTGCATGAAATCTGGTTGCCTGGCGTTTGTGAAGGATTAAGAACATAGCTGTTACAGTGAAACATAACGAATCTGGGGGGGACTTGATAAAGGAGACGATGCTTTTGGAGAAGAGGAATCAATCGTGGGTTCAAGATGGGTTTGGGCTAGGAGTGGGAGGAAAGGGGATTGGGCCAGTTCGTTCAGCCCAACTTACTCGAAGTGGAAACTTAAATAGCCCTTCAGGACAAACGCGAATGAACGAAAGCACAGGGAGTTCGAACCCTAAATCGGGGAGTAGGAGACTGACGCAACTAAGTTGCAAGATCGCATGAAGAGAGGGGTGTGCTTCAAATATGGAGAACGGTGGAATCCTACTCACCGTTGCACCATTCCCTAATTGAATTTGTTGATCATCGACGATGAAGACCATGGAGGCAAAGACAATCCCGATCAGAAAGATGAAAAGGCAGACGAAAGTCAACTTACAGGCGAGAACGTGACTCGACAGCTATCGATGTACAGTTTACTGGGACTTTCCTCCACTTATTCCATCAAGCTTTGGGGTTCGATTCGAGGAGAACGCTTGGTCATGATGGTGGATTGTGGGGCCTCGCACAATTTCGTGGAGAGAGCAGTGGCTGATCGTTTAAAGCTCGTCGTGGAGGACACACCCAGCTACAAGGTAGAGATAAGGGATGGGTATAAGGTCGAATGTTAAGGTGTTTGCAGAGATGTTAACGCTCAGGGGGCAAAATCCCAGCAAGATTTATTTCTCTTCGAATCGGGTGGAGCCACTCGCGGACCCACTTGCCAGCAAATGCCCGCAAGTTCAAAAAGACTTACATTAGTCCTTCAAAAAGAATCAAAATGAGTCCATTTTGATTTTCATAGAGATCAAGTGACTAATTTTTTTTTTATAATGGACTAAATTGGGATCAAATTTTTTGTTAGGGACCAAAAAAGATATTTATTCTTATATTAGTTAGCAACGTACGGAGATGATTAAAACAACGTAGCAACGCAAATTGATTAGAGAGAAAACTTATTCTTCTTCCCCTGTCACGTATCTATTCCTATGCTCTCTTCATTCTTTATTTCCTTTTTCATTTTTATAAAAAGAGAGGATTGATTGCAGGTCTGACATTCTCAAATAAGTTAATATCTAGAGACGAAGCCTTCACTGTGATTTTGTTTGCCTTCTGTATAGGTAGTATTAACTTTTTTATTCACCAATATAAAATAGAATGGTGATGTATGAATGTACTGGAGTATATTCTCATATTTGTTTTGGAAGATTTGTAAGATATAGGGGAGAAAATAATTGGTCAAACTATTGCATGCAGCTTGTTATGAAAGCAACTAGATTATAATAATTGGTCAAACTATTGCATGCAGCTTGTTATGAAAGCAACTAGATTATGAGCGGGTTCAAGCGTTGATTTAAACTTTCTTTACAAAAAAAAAAATTAGAGAGCGCTGCCCCCGAACCCCCCACTAAATGTGTGGACCTAAAAATTTTTTCCTGGGTCTGCCACCTGGTGTAGCTGAAGTCATATTGGGGCTAGATTGGCTGAAAAGTTGGGGCGAAATGAATTCGTATTTCCGCACCATAACGTTGAAGGTGTGCATCGGTGGGCAGGAAATGGTGTTGAGAGGGAACCCAGTTCTTTCCAACAAGGCAATGACATCTCTTCATTCCACTATAAAGGCATTATCTGAAGTTGGGCAGGGATTTGTGGTTGATCAACACTAGACGACGTCGTCAGAATCGGCCCCAGAGGTGTTGTGGCCCGAGCTACAAATGTTATTGCTAGAGTTTGATGATATTTTTCAAGAGCCAGAGGGATTACCTCCGATGAGAAGACAAGACCACACAATTATTCTCAAGATAGGCAGCGAGGTACCCAACATAAAGCCATACAGGTATCTTTATTATCAGAAGTCTATAATTGAGAAACTCGTATCTGAATTCCTGAACTCGGGGTTGGTTAGACCGAGTGTGAGTCCTTATTCTAGTTGATGCTCTCCAACAAGTATACCGATCGCACAAGTAATATAGAAAGTAAGTAGAGTATCGTCTCCACAGGGATTGTAAACCAAGTACTACAGTAACCAGTCCCCTTAAGTTGGAAAACTCGGTTTGTTGTTTGGAAAAATTGCGAATTGATTTTGAGTAACAATAAGAAATAAAAGTAAAGACTTGTTTTTGAATTTTTATTTAAGAGAAATAAAACAATAACTCTTTGAAGCTTTGATTTCTCCGAGAGATAGAGTCTCGGTGTCTCTTGTCAAACTTCAGCTCCTGGTGTCTCTTCCAACTCGTATCAAAGAGTTTCACCACTTCCTTTCTCAGTACCTTCTTCCGTATAGGATGACGCTTCCCTTGGGGTTTTCTCCCATGTTTGTCATCATCTTCATTGAGAATTTTGTTGGTATGGGAAAAAAGGATCTTTATTTTTCAATTCAGTTTCCTCTTCCTTATTACCCAAGAAGAAATTTTTTGAGGTTAAGGGAGCTCCTTCAAATCCACCTTCATGGCACCATCTTCCTTGGCATCATCCGCTACACTTTGTTTTTCCTTTAAGACTTCAAGACTAAAACAATCGTCTTTGTGAGAAGACTGTTTCAGAGAATCAAAGACGTTGATGGTAACAGTCTCATCATTCATCCTTAACTCAAGCTTTCCATTTTCAACATCAATCATGGTCCGAGCAGTGGCCAAGAAAGGTCTACCCAGCAAAAGAGGCATCTCAGCTCCTCCTTCCATGTCCAACACTACAAAATCAGCAGGAAAGATGAACTTGTCCACCTTCACAAGAACATCTTCAATAATACCACTAGGTTTCCTCAAAGACTTATCAGCAAGTTGAAGAGATGCCAAAGTGGGCTTCAACTCGGTGATCCCCAAGGATTTACAAACAGAAAGGGGCATCAAATTAATGCTAGCCCCAAGATCGCATAATGCTTTGCCAATTTTTGTGTCCCCAATTTCAATAGGAATTTTGAAACTCCCTGGATCACTGAGTTTGGGTGGGAACTTCTTCTGTATGATGGCACTACACTCCTCAGTGAGTGTTACAGTTTGGCATTCCTGCAGCTTATGCTTTCTTGATAACAAGTCCTTCATGAACTTGGCATAATTGGGCATGCAAGCCAGAGCTTCAGCAAAGGGAATGTTGATATGCAATTTCTTGAATATATCTAGAAATCTTTCATAATGCTGTTTTTGAGCATCTTTATTAAACCTTTCTAGATAAGGTGCCATTTCCCTCACATATTATGGTTTCAGTTCAAACTTCTTCTTTGCAACTGGTTTTTCCACTTCAACAGGTTTTTCAATTTCTTTTCTTTTTCTGGCTCACCTGCAGTATCCAGCTTCTTTTCAGCTTCCACATTTATGCTCGGCTTTTCTGGAGCTGCTACCACTTTACCACTTCTAGTGGTGACAAGCATACAATCCTCCCTTGGATTGGTAACTGTGTTACTAGGGAAGGTACCTGAAGTTCTATCGGTGATTTGCTTAGCCAGTTGGCCAATCTGAGTCTCCAAATTTCTGATGGAAGCATTCATATTTTTGGTATTAGCTCTCGTCTCCTCCATGAAAGCATTTGTATTTTTGGTATTGGCTCTAGTCTCCTTCATGAAAGCATTAGAATGTTGAGCCATTTGTCCAATTAACTTCTCCAAATCAGAAGGTTCCTTCTGTGGAATATGAGGAGGTTGCAGATAGTTGTTGGAACTATAGTCAAGACCACCTCCTTGACCTCTCCTCTGAAAATTATTTCCGCTAGGAAAATTCTGATTTCTTGGAAAATTTTGTTGGGGCTTCTGCTCATACCAAACCCCATTTACATGCAACTGTTGTGGATTATCAGAGGTTGATTGAACCTTGGACACTTGCAATTTCTCAAACTTCTCATTCAAGCTGTCAAACTTTTTGGACAACAACTTTTGTTCGGCAAGCATAGCCTCATTGCTTTCCAACTTTATCACTCCTCTTCTTGCTTGAACTGGGAAACTCTCATTCTCATTTCTTGCCAGTTTCTTGATCAAGTCAATAGCTTGTTCAGATGTACTCTGCCGAATAGAACCTCCAGCTGCACTATTAATCACCAATCTTGTTTCAGGAGAGATGCCATTAAAGAAAATTGCCATCTTTCTGTCATCTTCTCCCTCATAGTGCGGACACTTTCGGATAAGTTCCTGGAATCTTTTCCAGGTTGCTCACAGCGATTCTCCTTCAAGCTGGCGGAAGTTTGTGATCTCATTCACCAGCTGGTTGTACTTCTCCATAGAAAAGAACTCGGAAAAGAACTTTGTTGATAAGTCTTCCCATGTCATGATACTATTAGCTAGTTGCCTTTCTATCCATCTGAGAGCTTTTTCCTTAACAGCAAAAGGGAACAATGGGAGCCTGATAGCATCAGCAGACACTCCATTGTGCTTAGTAGTGTCACAAATCATCAGAAATCGATCTATGAACTCATGAGGGTCTTCCTCCTCAGCACCAGAAAATTGAGCCCTCTCCACCAAAGTAATCAAAGATGGCTTCAGCTGAAAATTGTTTGCCTCCACCGTTGGCCTAAGTATACTTGAGTTTGGCCTATTGAACACCGGAGTCAGAATGGTGTCCAACAATCATGGAGGTAGGTTATTTGCATTGTTGTTACCCGCCATCTCTTGTACTGGTTGTACAGGTTCTCTATTGAAATCTTCCCAAATTAACTGCTTGGCAACTTTCCTCAGTCTCCTCTCAGTCCTTGTAATTTCAGGATCAAATACAAAGTCTTTAGGAGCAAGTATACCTCGCATAAAACTCAGAAAAATATGTTAGTAGCACCTGCAGAACACAGAACAAAATAGAACAAAAATAAAAAATAAAAATAAAAAATCCAATCTCAAAGATCAACGGTTATTTATAATATTGGATTTAACAATCCCCGGCAACGGCGCCAAAAACTTGATGCTCTCCGGCAAGTATACCGATCGCACAAGTAATATAGAAAGTAAGTAGAGTATCGTCTCCACAGGGATTGTAAACCAAGTACTACAGTAACCAGTCCCCTTAAGTTGGAAAACTCGGTTTGTTGTTTGGAAAAATTGCGAATTGATTTTGAGTAACAATAAGAAATAAAAGTAAAGACTTGTTTTTGAATTTTTATTTAAGAGAAATAAAACAATAACAATGAGAAAATCATTGTAGCTAGAGCGCACTCACCTTGTGATCCCCACTTCTTACTTTGGATTGATTCACAATACTTATTCATATAATTACTCAGATAAATTATTATCTAAGAATATTTATTAGTTAATCCTCAATTCCTTGCAAGGTTAACCCTTTAATCCCCAATTGGAAACCCAATTCCTTGCAATGTTCCTCATGGTATTAAGCAATGAACGCAATAATTTAAGCATCCACAATTAAATACACATCTATTCCTAGCATGCATACCAATTGTTATCCTACCCCCTTTCAAGATCAAAACCCCAATATTCCTATCTAGGGTTCTAACCCTCAAACTATTCTCAACTATCAGATTGATCAGTTCTACTAAAGAAAATAAAAAATACGCACAGGGTAGAGACAAAGATAATTATATACATGAGTAAAAATAAATCAATCCATCATAACAAGGGTTCACATATGGCTCGTGACCCTAACTACAATAAAAGATAACTAGCCAAGCATAATCATGGCTAGAAATTCAATATTCAATAGAAGCATAAAATTAAAGTTAAATAGATGAAGAAGAAAAACTGTGGAAGAATCCTCTTGAGCTCTGCCGTCGGCCTTCTTCTGAATGGAATGAGATATCCCTAGGGTTCTGTTAAGAGGATATATTTATAAGCCTCTTTTATTCTTCCAAAAATACCCCCGAGACAACACGGTAAAATTTCCTCGCAACCCGGCGCCAGTTGGCGCCGGTTTGGCGCCATCCCGCGCGGAGTTACTGTCCAATTTATAAAAATCGGTGAAGCTTCCTCGTAACTTGGCGTCAAGTGGCGCCATTCTTCTTTAACATTAGCGCCAAGTGGCGCCATCTTGCTCCATTTATTGGCGCCATCTTGCTCCATTTGGGCGCTGGTTGGCATGGTGGCACTAGCTTGCGCTATTCTGGCGCCAACTAGCGCCAATTCTCTAGCATTTGTACTATGCAACATGGCGCTAACTTGCGCCACTGTGGCGCCAAGTTGCACCATTTCTCTGGACTTTGGCCTATGCGACATGATGCAACATGGAACTGTGTGTGGAGTCGCGTCAACAAACTTTTTATAATTTGTAATTTTCACTCCTCTTTTTCCTGTAAAAACACAACCAAAAGGTGAATATTATTGACATAGAAAGAATCAATAAAAATAGCAAATATGTATTTAAATTGCTCTCTTATGACCCAATTCTTATCAATTTTAATACTGAAAAACCGCACTTGCCAGAGGCACATCACTAGTCCAATGATTTTGGTACGAAAGAAGGATGAGAGCTAGAGAGCTTGTGTAGACTATAGGTCTCTGAATAAAGTCACGGTACCTGACAGGTTTTCGATACTAGTTATTAAGGAGTAATTAGATGAATTAGGCATATCTAACGTGTTCTCCAAACTAGACCTCAAATCTGGTTTTCACCATATTAGGATGAGGGAAGAGGATATTCATAAAACAACCTTTAGAATGCATGAAGGCCATTATGAGTATGTGGTGATGCCATTTGGGCTTAGAGGTGGCAATATGGGTTAAACCTGTTGGGTCAACCCGCCAAAACGCGGCTGGTTGGGTTACATATCCCAACCCGCCTCAACCTGCCCCGTTGGGTTGTGGGTCAAAATGGGTTGGCGGCGAGTCGGGACGAGTTGGCCCGCTGGGTCAGTTTTTCTTTTTTACTATTAGGTAGTATTTTATTTATTTTTAAGCTTTTGCTATATCCAATTTTTTTTATCTTAGCACTCCCTAGAAAAATAGAGAAGAAAGTCTTTATTTATGACCAATGTTATCTTTATATGGAGACAAAAATAAGTTCCTAAAGAATGTTTAATTGAATATTAGCATACATTTAGACTTGAGATTGGAAAAAAAATTAAGGGAAGTGTGAAATAAAAATAATTAATATTATAAAATTAATAAAATATAATTTATTTTTTATTTTTTAGGACGGTTGACCCGCCAACCCACCACAAAACGGGGTAGGCTGGGATTTTTAACCCACATTCAAAAGACGGGTCTGGGCGGCCCAACCCATTTTCGGCGGGTTGACAGCGGGTCGGGGCGGGCCGACCCATTTTGCCATCTCTATTTGGGCTCACCATTGCTCCTTCTACCTTCAACTCCTTGATGAATGAGGTTGTAAAATCATTTCTGCGTAAATTTGTATTAGTATTTTTTGATGACGTTTTAATCTATAGTCACAGCAACGCAGAGCATGTGAGACATATTAGAGCTGTGTTTGAGGCACTGAGAACCAACAGTTTGTTCGCAAACCGCAAGAAGTGCAGTTTTGCCTTAGAACAGGTGGAATATCTGGGCCACATTATCTCTAAGGAGGGAGTTTGTGCAGACCCAAAAAAGGTGGAAGCTATGCTGCAGTGGAAGGCCCCACGAGATGTTAAAGGCTTGCGAGGGTTCTTGGGACTAACGGGTTATTATCGAAAATTTGTCAAAGATTATGGAAAAATAGCTAAACCGCTGACGGATCTGTTAAAGAAAGATGGTTTTTCATGGAGTGAGCAAGCCCAGCTAGCATTTGACATGCTTAAGTCAAAAATGTGTGCCCTTCCATTTCTGGCTCTTCCGGACTTCAACAAGCCTTTTATGGTCACAGATGCCTCAGGACATGGGGTTGGTGCTGTCTTAATGCAGGAAGGATGCCCACTCAGTTTCATCAGCCAGGGTTTTTCTCCAAGGGCTCAAGAAAAGTTTATATATGAAAAGGAGCTTGTGGCTATTGTATTTACAGTCCAGAAATGGCGGTCATACTTGTTGGGGCGTCATTTTATCATTAAAACAGATCAAACGATCTTGAAATTTCTGACAGAGCAATGGGTATTGGGAGAAGAACAACAAAGATGGGTTACCAAACTCTTGGGGTATGATTTCGAGATTCAATATCAACCGGGGAGAGAAAACGTGGTTGCTGATGCCTTCTCTCGCGTTCTGCAGTTTTTTGCTCTGACTTGTGTGGATCCAATTGGTTATGGGGATTTAGAGGCTGAATTGCAGCCTGGTGATAAGTTACGTACCATTATGCTAGATTTATTAACAGATCCGCAGTCTCATGCAGACTTCTCTTTGTGTGGTGGTCGTTTGTTTTTTAAGGGGAGATTAGTGATACCCAAACAGTCCATATTTATCCCCATGATATTAGACGAATTTCATAATTCCTGTGTTGGGGGCCACTCTGGTTTCGTGAGGACTTTTAAGAGGATTGCTGCCCTGGTGTATTGGGAAGGGATGAGAAAGCATATTAAGATTTTGTGGTTGCTTGTGCTATATTCCAACAAAATAAATGTCAAAACATGTCACCAGCTGGTCTCTGGCAACCATTGCCAATTCCTTCTCAAGTTTGAGTGGATATCTCAATTGATTTTGTAGGGGGATTGCCCAAAGCTCAAGGGATAGATACCAATTTTGTGGTTGTGGACAGATTGTCTAAATATGCCCACTTTATTCCTTTAACTCACCCATATACAGCTAAGGATGTGGCACTGGTTTTTATAAAAAGGGTGGTTCGTCTTCATGGGTTCCCTCAATCTATAGTTAGTGACAGGGACAAGGTATTTCTCAGTTCATTTTGGACTGAGCTATTCAAATGCACTGGAACTAAGTTGAAGTACAGCACTACATACCACCCTCAGTCCAATGGTCAAACTGAGGTGGTAAATCGTTGTTTGTAAACCTGTTTGCGCTGTTATTGCAGCCCTAAACCCAAGACATGGCCCACTTGGTTACATTGGGCCGAATTTTGGTATAACACTTCTTACAATGACTCTACGCATACCAGTCCTTTCAAGGCGCTTTATGGTTGTGATCCTCCTAGTTTACTACATTCACATTTTGTTGTTTCTCCAGTTGATGAAGTATCCAGGCTATTACAAGACAGAGATATCATCTTGCATGATTTGCAGTAGCATTTTTGATAGCTCAGAATTAGATGAAATTGCAAGCTGACCAACACATAAGAGATGTAGAGTTTGCAGTTGATGATATGGTATACCTGAAATTATAGCCATACTGGCTCCGATCATTGAGGGAAAATATATTATGATGATATCAATCAAGAATTATTTTTTTTCATTATGATCTTTGCTAGGAGGTAAAAATAATGAATCCTTGCTGATTACGTACATTGTTCTTTATTTTTTTTATTGTTATGCATTGGCGTATCAAGTCATGAGATTTAGAAATATAAAAAAAAATAATTTAAAAATATATAATAACAAATAAATTATAATTTAACCTTTTAATTTGTTTCCTTTTGTCTATACAATAACTCTTTGAAAACTTTTTTTTTTTTGGAATAGCTCAGGGTATCTCCCAGTCGACAACCGACAACTGAAGACTAATTCTTTCGAGATGTAAAGATCATTGAAGTGAATTTGTTTCTACCAACAAAACTTTTTCTTTCATATATACGGCCAGGGATTGAACCACTGTCAGAATACTTAAGGGATTCAGCTATGTTACGGGCCCAACTGAAGAAGATTCGAATGGCCCAAGTTCGAATACCATCTTTGCCATATGGCCCAGTAGAAGGAAGGACACACCAGCCTGGATGAAGGATTATACCTGTTAAGGAAGATCAAAACAAGAAGAATCTGGAAGGAGTTAACTAGTTAAGCGGTTGACCAATAATATAGTGACAGATAGGATAGACGGTTAGTTGTAGAAATGATACGTGTAATATGGAAATGATACGTGTAAACAGTTGAGTATAAGTAGCTATTCATGTATCTGAGAACAGCATCTGATAAATAAAAACTTGAGTTTCCTTTTCGATTCTACTTTTCTATCCCTTATTCCCTTTCCTCTTCTATACGGTTGTATCATCTGGCGCTTTCATTGAGTCACCATGAAGATTCAGGAGGTTGCTGAGGATTTGTGTTCGAAATTTCAATTGGAAATCATAGCTACACGATCTGATCTTCCTCAGAAACTTGATCAACATACAGAATCAGTTCTAAGTTTAGATGCTCGATTATGCGAATTCATTGTGGAACCAATGCACTCCATGAAAAGAATATAAAGGTTCAACGATTTCGATGATAACAAACAAGCATGGAAAGAAAACTTCAAGGAGCAACCATAAAAAAGAAGTCTAAACAAGATCAAGACTCAAGCTTCAAGAGACGTCACTAAGTCCAAACTCAGAGTAATATACTGTAGGACTTAGGATTATTTGTAAATTGATTCTTTACAAGAATGAAGCTCAAAGTTTTTTTTTTAAATACATGCATTAAATCGTCGTTTGACATTCAAATACATTCTTAACATGAAAACATACTTTTCAATGTTCATAAAATGTTCAAACAATATTTGAAAATGATGTGAATAAAGAGAAAACCATTTTAGGGCGAAAACCAACCTTTCAACAGGTTGGTAATCGATTACCAAACAATGGTAATCGATTACCCACTCAATGGTAATCGATTACTTACTGTACAGAGACAAAAATAACGGCTATAAAACGGCTAGTTTGCGAAAATGAGTAGAAAAAGGCCATGGGGGCCCTCTATAAATAGAGACTACTGTTCCCATTGATGGGACACACTTATTGATCATCATTACTCATTAATTCTCATCCTATTTGCCTTATTCTTGTCTTCTTGATCATAAATCCTATTTGAGCTTTATTCTTGTAAGAGTGTCATATACCCTTGTTCTTCAACTTGTGTTATTTGTACTTTGAGAGTACTTAGCCATTATTAAACACCTTCCTTGATTTGGAGTGAAAAAGTGTAAGGCATCAAGAGCCCGAAGTCTTGAAAAGTTGTAGTGGTTTGTCAAGCACCCTCAAGCTTGATAGTTGGTGAAAAGAATTGATCGAGCGGCTTCAGTCTGGACGTAGGTCACGGTGGTGGTGACCGAACCAGGATACATCTAGTTTGCAATCTTTCTAACCTTAATCTCTTTATTTAAGCATTAAAATTGCATCTTAGATTGTCTTTATATACATTCGCTTGCTTACTTTGTTGATCACTACACTTGCTTTTACAATTAGACATTTCCTTATTAAATCACTTTATTGAAGAGATAGTGTTTAAAACATCAAAGGAGGTACTTTGCGAAAAGATTTTATAAAACTCAATTCACCCCCCTCTTGAGTATTGAAGCCACCTGTCCAACAAGTGGTATCAGAGCTTGAACTCTTGTGTAAAGAGCTTAACCGCTTCAAGAGAAGGGATGGCTTCTTTGAACCATGATATGCCCCTTGAGGGATCATCTAGTACTAGACCTCCATTTTTCAATGGCGTCGATTATTCCTATTGGAAGAGTCGAATGAAAATATTTCTTCAATCTAATGATTTAAGAGTATGGAGTGTAGTTGAAAAAGGGTATACACCACCTACTATAAAAAATGAGAAAGATGAAGATATTCCTAAAGATATAGATAATTACACCGAAGATGAAATTAAGAAAGGAAATTGGAATGCTAGAGCTCAGAACTTGATTACAAATGCCTTAGGTCGTGATGAATACTTTCGTGTTTCAAATTGTAAGAATGCTAAGGAAATGTGGGATATTCTTCAAATAACCCATGAAGGAACTAGTGATGTTAAATTTACAAAATTAAATGCACTCACTAGAGAATTTGAAATGTTTGAAATTCATGAAAATGAAAGTATTCAAAGTATGCAAAAAAGATTCACACACCTTGTCACTCATCTAAATGCTTTGGATAAATCTTTTACTAACCTTGAGTTAATTGCTAAGGTGATGAGAAGTGTGCACAATAGGGAATGGCAACCCAAGCTGACAGCTATTACGAAATCAAAAGATTTGAAATCCATGGATCTTGCGACCTTGTTCGGCAAGCTCCAAGAGTATGAAATGGAGCTAACTAGAATAACCTTGAAGGAACAAGCCATCAAGAAAAGCAAGGGACTTGCCTTGAAAGCCTCAACACCAAGCAAAGAGAAGGATGAGGAAAAAGAAGATGGAGATTCCGAAAATGGTCTTGACGAAGATGAGATGAGTCTCTTCGTAAAGAAGTATGGAAAATTCTTCAAGAAGAATTTTTCAAAGAAATCCGCATTTCCTCCTAGAAGAAGATCTAAAGATGAAGGATCATCACAACATACCATCACTTGCTTTGAATGTGGAAAAATCGGTCACTACAAATCGGATTGTCCAAATAATCAAAAGAAAGACAAATATGAAAAGAAGCAAGGCAAGGATAGAAGGAACTTCAAGAAGGCCTATCTTGCTTGGGATGATGAATCTAGTTCTTCCGATGATGATTCCAAGGAAGACGCAAATCTATGCTTCATGCAAGATGGAAGTCCATCAGAGAAATCAAGCAAAGGAACTCAACATATATGTCTAATGGCAAATGAGGACAAAAATGAATCCAAAACCGAGGTAAACTCATCTTGCTCTACTCTTTCCCCTTCATATGATGAGTTGTCTGACATGTTTGAAGAAATGCATAATGAAACACTAATACATGTTAAAGCTCTTAGAGCATCAAGAAAAACTATTAATTCTTTGGAAAAACAAATTGCATATTTAGAAAAGGAAGTAAAAGAGTTGAAGAATGAAAATGAAACTCTCAAATTACTTGATGCTAGCATTGATTGTATTAAATGCCTATCTTCAAATGATCATGCATTTTCATCATCATGTACTTCATGCAAAGATCTAAACAATGAAATTGATGATTTAAATGAAATTCTAAGCAAATTCACATGTGGAAGAGACAACTTAAATGTGTTGCTTGGTAAACAAAGATGCATGTTCAACAAATCCGGTTTAGGCTTTGACACTAACACACAAGAAAAATCATATAAAAACTTTTTCATTTCACCATCCTACATGACAAGTAGCCCATTCATTAAATGTTTTCATTGTGGTGGAAAAGGTCATAGTGCATCCACTTGTAAAGTTAGAAGGAATGGTATTGTTGGGCAAAAGAAAGTGTGGGTTCCTAAGGGAACTAAGCCCAAGACTAACACACAAGGACCCAACATGGTGTGGGTACCTAAGATTAAATCTTGACTTTGTGATGTAGGTTTGTTTGAAAGCTAAAAGCTCCAAGTGGTACTTGGATAGTGGTTGCTCAAGTCACATGACGGGAGATGTAACTAAGTTCCAATCATTCACCAAGAAAGAGCATGGACACGTTCCAATCATTTTCGTTCACCAGAAACACCGGAGCAGAGAGTGTTGAAATCCATCAAGGTCGAAATTCCTTCATTTGTAGGATCTGACCCTAATAATTGGATCTTCAAAGCTCAAATGTTTTTCCAGATGCACAATGTGCCGCCATGCATGAAGGTTCAACTTGCAGGTATGAAGATGGAAGGTCAGGCATCACCATGGTTTCAATGGATGTTTACCACTGGGTTGATTTCTCAATGAGAGGACTTTGCTTGTGCCTTGCGTCAAAGGTTTACAGCTTCAGCTTTTGTTGACCTTAAAGGAACTTTATCCAAACTCTCCCAATCATGTACTGTGATAGAATATACCAGAGATTTTGAATCCTTACTGAATCAGGTTCAAGGATTCAGTGATGATGTTTTGATGAGTTTTTTTATTTCTGGCCTTCAACCTGATCTTAGAGGAGCAATTCAACTTCAATGGCATAAGTCTCTTCATCATGCTATGCAGTTAGCATATGCATTGGATACTCACCATGATCAATTACATTCGTCAATTTTTTCCAATCAGAACAGAAATTCTTTCTCTTCTACCAGCAATAATACAACTTTTCCCAAAACAAATCCCAATTCCACTTTTCGTGAACCAACCTCATTCAACAGCATACCCAAACCACTATCCTTTCAGCCTTCCACATTGCCTATCAAAAAGCTTCCACCCGAAGAGATCCTTAGGAAACGTGAACTTGGCATATGTTTCACTTGTGATGAAAAGTGGCACTCTAAACACAGATGCAATCCAAAATGCTTCTCTTAATTGGAGAGATGGATGATGATCAGCAAGATACTGAAGAAGAAATCCTTTGGTCACCTGAATCTAAGGATGCTACTCCAACAGCTAGCATACAGCCAAATCCAGATGCTACTATGTTTTCATTAGCAAGTTCCTTTAATCATAGAACTTTAATTTTGACTGCATTGCTTGGCAACCACAATGTTGATGTACTGGTGGATTCTGGCAGTTCTCACAATTTTATCAATCGTGAGTTAGCTACCACACTTGGTATTCCTATGAGTCACTCCAAGGGAATGAAGGTTTTCATGGGAAATGGGGAATTTTTATTCTGTGACAAGAAGTGCAACATGATTCAACTGACAATCCAGAATCATCCTTTCGTGATTGATTTTTGGGTGCTGGACTTACAGGACTTGAATGCCATTTTAGGCACGACTTGGCTTGAAAGTTTAGGCAGAGTAACTCATGATTATGTGCATCAATCAATGGAGTTTATTAAAGATGGTCAGCTGGTCAAATTACAAGGTGTCCTTGAACAGCCTCACAATGCTGATTGTGTGGAAAAGGCTTCCTGTTGCTTACTGACAGCAGTTAATTCAATTGAGCAGGATGGATAGATGTTGCCTGAATTAGAAGTTATCAAACATACACTCAATCCTGCTTTATGGAGTGTGTTGCAGGAATGCAAGGCTGTTTTCCAGACACCTCAGATTTTACCTCCTTTTCGAGGGATGGAGCATTCAATACACTTACTAGATAGGGCCAAACCAGTTAATGTGAAGCCTTATAGGTTCCTTCATCATCAAAAGGCAGAATTGGAGAGACAAGTTTCTGATCTCCTATCTGCAGGTTTCATACAGCCGAGTAAGAGTCGTTATTCATCCTCTGTGCTCTTAGTAAAGAAACAAGATGGCACATGGCGCATGTGCATTGATTATAGGGCTTTGAATGCCTTGACAGTTCCGGATAGGTTCCCTATACCCACAATTGATGAATTATTAGATGAATTGTTGGGTGCATCAGTGTTTAGCAAATTGGACCTTAGGGCTGGTTACCATCAAATTTGCATGTTTTCCCAATATGTTTTCAAAACTACTCTTAGGACTCATGAAGGACACTATGAGTTCCTTGTGATGCCTTTTGGACTCACAAATGCTCCTGCCACTTTTCAATCAACCATGAACCAAATTTTCAGACCATATTTGAGGAAGTTTATCATTGTATTTTTTGATGATATACTAGTATATAGTCATTCCTTGGCTGATCATGTACAACATTTAAGACTTGCCCTTCAATGTTTACATCAGCATCAGTTTTTTGTCAAACTGAGCAAATGTGCCTTTGGAGTTATGGAAATTTCTTATTTGGGACATATTGTATGTGTTGAGGGAGTGAAGGTAGATCCCAAGAAAGTAGCGTCTATGATGGATTGGCCAACACCTCATTCCATTAAACATCTTCGTGCCTTTTTGGGTTTGACAAGCTACTACAGAAAATTTGTTAATCACTATGCTGCCATTGCATCACCACTCACTGATATCTTGAAGTCTGACAAATTAATTTGGACATCTGCTGCAAATGAAGCTTTTTGCAAATTGAAGCTGGCTATGAGTTCAACCCCAATTTTAGCTTTACCCGATTTTTCTTTTCCATTCATTGTTGAAACTGATGCATCTTGTATAGGCATAGGGGTTGTTCTACTTCAAAACAGTAAACCAATTTCATATTTTAGCAAGAAGCTTGGGGTCAGACTGTCCAAGGCCTCCACCTATGTTAGAGAGCTCTATGCCATCACAGAGGCAGTGAAGAAATGGAGACATTACTTACTTGGAGCCCATCTTATTGTACGTACATATCACCAAAGCATCAGAGAATTGCTCTCCCAAACCATACAGACACCAGAACAACACAGGTATGTCCATAAGCTCCTTGGCTATTCATTTACCATTGAATATAAACCAGGATCTGCAAATATAGTAGCTGATGCACTGTCAAGGCAGTTTGATAACACTGAGGCTGGTTCATTGTTGCCTTTATTCTCTGAACCAAATTTTGGAATCCTTGACACCATTAAATCTGAAAATATTTCGGATCCTGAGCTAGCAAATTTGCACCAACAATTAGCTACTGGTGTTGTGCTTGATCCTTTATTCACAGCTAAAGATGGCATTTTATACCATAAGGGCCTTTTTTTTTGGGATCCAATTCCAAATTGAAGACAGATTTGATTGAGGAAGCTCATTCGACTCCTTTGGGTGGGCATGCTGGTTCTCTCCGAACATTCCTTCGATTGTCTGCTTCTTTTCATTGGCAACATATGAGAAGAGATGTCACTAAATTTGTTCAACAATGCATTATTTGCCAACAAATTAAAACCACTACAGCAGCACCCTTGGGGCTACTTCAGCCTTTACCGATGCCCGAAGCCATTTTTGAAGATCTCTCATTGTATTTCATTACTGGCTTACCTCAATCTAATGGCTTTTCTGTGGTATTAGTGGTGGTGGACCGTTTATCAAAATATGCTCATTTCATTGGATTGAGTCATTGTTACACAGCTGCCACTGTAGCTAAAATAGTTTGTGAGCACATAGTGAAAATTCATGGCTTTCCTCATTCTTTGGTTTCTGATAGAGACCCAATCTTCAAGAGCAAGTTTTGGAAAAAGTTATTTTCCTTGAGTGGTACTAAGCTTAAAACCAGCTCTAGTTATCATCCACAAACGGATGGACAAACGGAGGTGACCAACCGTTACTTGGAACAATACTTAAGAGCTTTTTGTGTTGAGCAACATCAGAAATGGTCTTCATTCTTATGCTGGGCTGAACTCCATTACAATTCATCAGTTCACTCTTCCATTGGCATGTCTCCATTTCAAGCTGTATATGGGAGGGTCCCTCCTTCAATACCTCACTACCCTCGTGGATTAGTTCCAATTGAAGCCTTAGACACACTCCTATGTCAAAGGAATGACATTCTATCCAGTCTTAAAGAAAATTTGCTGAGGACTCAGAATAGGATGAAGAATCAAGCAGACAGGTGTAACACCTCGTATATATCCGGAAATGTTATCATACTATCGTATTAAGCTGCGCTTAATTAAAAATGCGGAATATCTTTTTCTTTTCAATTATGAAGTCATTATCATTACCAACTTGCTTATTAATCAATTAATAAAATATCGCATGTATGCTATTACAATAAAACAGCTAACTGAAATACCTCATTAATTAATACAACATAAAGTATGTCTCTAGTCACAGAACTACAACACGTAGACCGGACCAACTAGCAGTTTATACAACTCAGACTAACAGTACTAACAACATGGTGGCATGGACAACTCACATGCTCACCCAAATAAGGCAACAAAGCCCAACATAAGTCTCAACTCAAAACATAAAGAGCAGAAAACATAAACAACATCCAATCTAGTCATAACAGCAATACAACATAAATATCATAATCAGCTAAGCTCTGGCCTCCTGCCGCCAGAGGCATCAGTCACCATACTACCTGAACCTGAAATAAGCATTCCCCAAACGTGGGGTGAGATCTCTAAACAAGAAATCCCAGTAAGACAAGGGGTCCTCAAGGATCTTCCACCCCAAGCTCACTTACATGTGCAATATAAGTTTAAAAGCAGTTTATCATCATCAGTTCTAAAATAGTGCAATGCAGCAGATAATCATGTCATGTGTGTAAATACTATTCTACTGATCAGAGAAATGCAGGAATATGTCTATTACCCACACAATATGCAAGCCGCTACTTGCACCCACCCACGGACTCACCATCTTGTATGACGCCACATACTCAGGCTTACCGACTAAGTGGAAACAACACATACATATTATAAGCCATTGCACATATCAGCTCAAAAGCATTTCAAAATATCCAAAGCATGTAACACATCATGCATATAACCATACCCCCATGGGACATGGTGGAACCACAACATGGCTAAACCGAGGACACAAAAGCTTACCTTGCAAGCTAACACCCAAAGCCAAGAGTCCACAGCTCAAAGTCCAAACACAGCAGATTCACAATCTGTTATGGACCAATAATTCATCAACAATCATACTCTTCACGTATACAACTTAAAGACAACGCCTTTTCATTACGTTTTACGTCTTAAGGCTTCTCACCAAGCCATAAGCCCTTAATCACATGATTCTGACTTACATTAATTAATTACAGAAGTTCAACTTCCTCAAACTAGGGTCCACAAACCCATAGATCAGTTCTGGATGAACAGTACGCTATTGTTCCTCGCAAACCAAGAATATCCGGATATTCCTCGGGGACATATCCGGATATGTAATATCCGGATATCTAACAGGCAATATTCGGATATCCAATATCCGGATATCACTCGGGAAATATCCGGATATCAATATCCGGATACCCATATCCGGATATCAATATCCGGATATTTCGCGACAGAATGCAGTTTCTGCATTTCGCGAAGATATCCTTCCAAGGTTCCATTTTTAACATTTTCATAAGCTTAAACATGCATCTTAAGGTTCATTTATGTTCATATGACAGTTGGTTACTTGTTTAACCCCTTAACATGCCAAGACTTCATCTTTAAGCAACAAAACTCAAGACCAAGGTTGGTACAACTTGCCAAAGCTAAAACTCAGCAAAAAGGGTGCTCTTGGAGCTCACACCAAAGCTCCAAGGTACTGACTTCAAGGGTGCACAAAAATACCACCCAAGCAAGGATCTTTCTTCACAAAGAAGGCTTCTTGCACCTCAAAATACAAAGACCAAGGCTCCCACAACCCACCAAGTAAGTCAGCCCCCCTTCAACAAGCCAAACAGTGGCTGAATCAACAAGAACACAACCCCTTCCCACTCTCACAAGGATCCTTCTCACAAGCACCAAGTGTTTAGTGAAGAGAAAAGGAAGGAAATGGCTCACAAGGCTCACAAAATGGTGAAGAAGCCAAGGAATAGAGCAAGGAGAAACTGGTCAGCCTCCAAGTCACGTAGCAAATGAGTGGCACCTAGGGTTGAATGCCAACTAAGGCTTATATAGTCACTTAACCAATTAACACACAGTATTAACTTTAATTGCTACGCTTAGCATTTTAATCCCAAACTTTGGATTCTTAACCTACTCAATTTTACAAGAATTATCATATTTTTCTTATATTTTTTCGAGCACTTTTCAGGTACGCGCTTTTCATAGCCAGTACCAGTTTCTGGTACCAGTTCTCAATATTTTGACTTGAAACTCGTTTTACAAGTCCTAAATATTATTCTAGTAATTATCATGCACTTATTATAATTTTCTGGGATACTTTTTCAGTACGCATTTATACCGACTAGCAGAACCGGTATCTGCACTTTTCTTCCAAAAAGCGACTTTCAGCATTCTTACTCACTTACTATAATTATTATTATAATTATTAGAGCCTCATAATAATTATTAGTGTCAAATATGGAATTATTTCCTAATTTCACATAATTAATTACTTAATTTCCTTAATTAACGATGTGGGTTCTTACGTTCACCCCACCTTTTTAGGATTTTGTCCTCAAAATCAGAATATACATGTCTCGGAAGTCGGGATACTGCCGGAGAAGCTCGTCCTCTCGCTCTCAGGTACACTCATCAGGAGTTCTTCCTGACCATTGCACTTTAACCATCGGAATGATCTTGCTCCTCAGCTGTTTCTCGCCATGATCGAGAATCTTGAGTGGTCCGACAGGAGTTTTCAAGTTCTCCTGAACCTCCACATCATCCGATTGCACCACGTGCAAAGGATCCGCTACATACTTGCGAAGTTGAGACACGTGAAACACGTCGTGGATATTGGCTAGGTTCGGGGGCAAGGCAAGCCGGTAGGCAACAGGTCCTACTCTACCAAGAATCTGATAGGGCCCAATAAACCGCGGGCTCAGCTTCCTCACTCCGAGTTCCCGTCCAACACCGGTAACAGGTGAAAGTCTCACAAACACGTGCCCACCCTCACTAAACTCCATTGGGCGATGCTTGACATCGTAGTAGCTCTTCTGGCGATTCTGCGCCTGCTTCAGCTTTTCCCTGATCATCTGGATCTGCAGGGTGGTATCTTGGACAAAGTCCAAACCAAACAACTTACGATCCCCAACCTCAGACCAGCAGGTAGGTGTACGACACCTCCTACCGTAGAGTGCCTGGTAGGGTTCCATGCCCAGGCTAGCATGGAAACTGTTGTTATACAAAAACTCCACCAACGGAAGGTACCTATCTCATGCCGAACCCTGCTCCAACGTGCAAGCCCGCAACATGTCCTCCAAGGTCTGGATAGTCCGCTCAGTCTGTCCATCAGTCTGAGGGTGATAGGTTGTACTCAATCTCAACTGAGTACCTAAAGCTCCCTGCAGCGCCTCCCAGAACCGAGATGTGAACTTCGGGTCCCTATCACTGATGATACTCTCGGGCACCCCGTGAAGCCTCACGATCTCGCGAACATATAGTTTGGCCAACTTCTCAGTAGTGAAGCTCACCTTCACTAAAAGAAAATGGGCAGACTTCGTCAGTCTGTCCACAATGACCCATATAGAGTCACAGCCAACCTGAGTCTTCGGCAAACCCACAACGAAGTCCATGGAAATGCTCTCCCATTTCTATTCTGGAATCTCAAGAGGTTGAAGTTTACCAGACGACTTCTGGTGTTCAATCTTCACCTTCTGGCAGATCAAACACTTGGACACATACACAGCTATGTCCTTCTTCATTCCTGGCCACCAGAAATTCCTCTTCAGGTCTTGGTACATCTTTGTAGCACCAGGGTGAGCAGTAAATTGTCCCTTATGGGCCTCCGCCATAACCTCTTTGGTCAAAGGACCTCGAGGAATCACCACACGCTTCTGAAACAACAGAAGTCCATCCTCATTCCAAGACACACCGTCTTGGTTCTTCACGTAGTCGAGACACTCTCTCTGCACTTGCGCCTCTTGGATCTTGTCCATAAGCTCGTTCCTGACTCTCACAGTCTCCATCTCGAGAAGTGCACCCCCAAACAAGGTTGTCACCTTCAGATCTTGAAACTTCTCTATGAGGTCGAAGTCACCCATCGTCAAACTGGATAGACTCATGGATTTCCAACTCAAAGCATCATCTACCACATTGGCCTTGCCAGGATGGTACTTCAACTCAAAGTCGTAGTCCTTCAGAAACTCCATCCATCTCCTCTGCCCCATGTTCAGCTCCTTTTGATCAAACAGATACTTCAAACTCTTATGGTCACTGAACACCGCAAACTGCATACCGAACAGGTAATGCCTCCAAATCTTGAAAGCAAACACAATCGCAGCCAACTCCAAATCATGAGTCGGGTAGTTCTCCTCGTGAGGCTTCAACTGCCTCGAAGCAAAAGCAACAGCTCTACCAGACTGCATCAACACACAGCCCAACCCCTTTCCAAAAGCATCACAGTATAGCTCAAACTGCTCCTCAGGATCAGGAAGGATCAACACAGGTGAAGTAGTCAATCTCTCCTTCAACTCCTGAAAGCACGCCTCACACTCGTGAGTCCACACAAATGGAGTCTCCTTTCGGGTAAGGCGATTCAAAGGGAGAACCATCGTGGAGAAACCCTTGATGAACCTCCGATAGTAACCTGCCAAACCTAAGAAGCTCCTCACCTCCGTAACTGTCTTGGGCCTCTCCCAATCCAGCACGGCCTCAATCTTGTTGGGATCCACTGCAACTCCATCCGCTGAAATCACATGCCCAAGGAGCTTGACTGATTTGAGCCAAAACTCACACTTAGAAGGCTTAGCATAAAGCTTTTTATCCTTCAACACTTGCAGAACAATCCTCAGATGCTTTGCATGCTCCTCCTCAGTCTTGGAGTAAATCAGAATGTAGTCAATAAAGACGTTCATAAACTGATCCAGATACGGCTGGAAAATCATGTTCATGTGATCCATGAACACTGCCGGCGCATTTGTGAGTCCAAAAGGAATCACCAAATACTCAAAGTGACCGTATCTCGAACGAAACGCGGTCTTAGGGACATCCTCTGGCTTCACCCGAATCTGATGGTATTCGGACCAGAGATCAATCTTGGAATACACGCAAGCACCCCTGAGTTGATCCAACAGATCATCAATCCGAGGAAGAGGATACTTGTTCTTGATCGTCACCTTGTTCAACTGTCGGTAGGTGCACAATCGCATTGTCCCGTCTTTCTTATTCACAAAGATGACCGGTGCTCCCCAAGGAGAGACACTCGGCCGAATGAAATCTTTCACTGAAAGATCCTCAATATGCTTCTTAAGCTCAGCCAACTCTAGTGGCTACATCCGATATGGAGCTAAAGAGATCGGCCCCACACCAGGCAACAAATCAATGGAGAACTCTATCTCCCGCTGTGGCGGAAACTCAGGAATCTCCTCCAGAAACACCTCGAGGAACTCCCCCACCACAGGAATGCCAGTGATATCCTCCTGTGTCCCACTCACCAAACCTCCCAACATGACATAACCAAATGCCCCTGCTCTCAAGGCCTTCCTAGCCTGCAGCAATGAAATATATGGCGAGGAACTAGCTGTGGAATCACACTGAGACATCACCACACGCTTTGCACAACAATCAATCAGTGCACAGTTTCTAGACAACCAATCCATGCCCAGAATAATCTCCAAGTTGGCCATCGGCAATCCCATCAGATCTACCGAGAACTCACGACCGTCCCACTGAAACGCTACATCACGACGTACAGTGGTAGAATCACATATTTATCCGGTGGCGGTAGTCACCTGCAACGGTGGAGAAAGCACAGACATGGGCAACTCAAGCCCCAAAGCAATCGGGGTAGCAACAAACGAATGCGTAGCCCCGGAGTCAAACAATGCATCAACAGCAATACCACCAATAGACACAGTACCTCTAACAAGGTTCGGAGCACGGTTCGACTGCTGCCTATCCAAGGTGTGCACACGCCCAACAGAAGGTGGCACCGCAGGTGCCGAAGTAGAAGCCATCAGAACCATATGCAAAGGAACTGCCTGAACAGCTCGCCATCGACGACGGACAGTCTCTCAAGAAGTGACCCTCCTTGCCACACAGGAAACAGATCAGCTGACCCGAAGCACAACAACCAGCATGCTCCTCTCCACACCCCGCACATCTCGGAGTGGAAGGAGACCTAGAAAAACTCCTCTGCTGTGAAGCAGTCCTCTTGAACTGACCAGGCGCCTGCCTAGTCGCCAACTGTTTACCTTTGCCCTTCCTAGCAAACTTCTTGTCCTTCCAAGAAGTAGAAACAGGAGTGGAACTAACAGTCCCCTTGGTCTCGTCGACCTTGGCCCTCTTAGCCTTGCTCGCTATGCAGACATCCTCAATGTCCTTACACTGCTGAACCAGTGTACCAAAATCCCTCGAAGCAGCTCCAGCAATATGCTCAGCAATCATCTCACTAAGTCCTCTGCAGAACTTAGCAACCAGAAACATTGGAGTAGGAGGAACCATCCGGAAGTGCGCAAACTTCACAAGCTCATTGAACTTGGCCAGGTACTCGTCAACAGACATCGAGCCCTGAACCAATCGATCAAACTCCCCCTGCTTCCTCTCCTGCACATCGTAGGGAAAATATCTTCCCAGAAAGCATTCCTCGAAGAATGGCCACGTCAAGACACAACCATGCATCTCAAAAGCACGAGAGCTGTTCGTCCACCACTCATGGGCATCGCCCTCCAGCATGTAAGTCGAGAACATCAGCTTCTGTGGGTCTGTACACTGCATGACCCGAAATATCTTGTCCAGCGATTCCAGCCATCTCGCCGCAGCAATAGGATCCAAAGACCCTTCAAACACAGGTGGCTTATGCTTCCTGAAAGCATTCAGCCAACGATCAATCACATCACGATCCTCAGCAGGCTCTACAAGAGTCTTCATCGTCTCAGCGACATGAGAAGCACTGCCAATGTGACTCAGGCTCTCATCCTGAACACTAGGTGGTGGCGGCGGTGGTGGTGGCGGTGGTAACTGCCCTACAGCAGGACCAGCCCTCATTTCCTCCAACATGACTCTCATCATCATCATGTTGGCCATCCTGTTCGCCTCGAGGACATCCTCAGTGGTCCTCCGATTCGCTTCACGAACCTCTTCTGCGGCTATCCGGTTCGCCTCACGAACATCGTCCATCATTGCCGCGTTGGCCAATCTAGTGGCCTCCTGATCAGCTAACCTAGCCGCCTGCATCTCAGCCAATGTAGTCAGGATAGGATCGGATTGATCCTCAGAAGTCTCTCGTGTTCTCCCGGACCTTACCATGACTGTGCACAAGTTACACAAATTATGAGTTGATCAGGCCCACGCAATGTGATTACATATGCATTATCATAATAAAATTCGACGGAGTAAACACACAAGACAGACACAACCAAACATCCTAGCTATTGCAATACATACAGGCTTTTCCCTCGAACCATTGCTCTGATACCATAAATGTAACACCCCGTATATATCCAGAAATGTTATCATACTATCGTATTAAGCTGCGCTTAATTAAAAATGTAGAATATCTTTTTCTTTTCAATTATGAAGTCATTATCATTACCAACTTTCTTATTAATCAATTAATAAAATATCGCCTGTATGAAATTGCAATAAAACAGCTAACTGAAATACCTCATTAATTAATACAACATAAAGTATGTCTCTAGTCACGGAACTACAACACGTAGACCAGACCAACTAGCAGTTTATACAACTCAGACTAACAGTACTAACAACATGGTGGCATGGACAACTCCCATGCTCACCCAAATAAGGCAACAAAGCCCAACATAAGTCTCAACTCAAAACATAAAGAGCAGAAAACATAAACAGCATCCAATCCAGTCATAGCAGCAATACAGCATAAATATCATAATCAGCGAAGCTCTGGCCTCTTGCCGCCAGAGGCATCAGTCACCATACTACATGAACCTGAAATAAGCATTCCCCAAACGTGGGGTGAGATCTCTAAACAAGAAATCTCAGTAAGGCAAGGGGTCCTCAAGGATCTTCCACCCCAAGCTCACTTACATGTGCAATATAAGTTTAAAAGCAGTTTATCATCATCAGTTCTAAAATAGTGCAATGCAACAGATAATCATGTCATATGTGTCAATACTATTTTACTGATCAGAGAAATGCAGGAATACGTCTATTACCCACACAATATGCAAGACGCTACTTGCACCCACCCACGGATCACCATCTTGTATGACGCCACATACTCAGGCTTACCGACTAAGTGGAAACAACACATACATATTATAAGCCATTGCACATATCAGCTCAAAAGCATTTCAAAATATCCAAAGCATGTAACACAGCATGCATATAACCATACCCCCATGGGACATGGTGGAACCACAACATGGCTAAACCGAGGACACGAAAGCTTACCTTGCAAGCTAACACCCAAAGCCAAGAGTCCACAGCTCAAAGTCCAAACACAGCAGATTCACAATCTATTATGGACCAACAATACATCAACAAACATACTCTTCAAGTATACAACATAAAGACAACGCCTTTTCATTACGTTTTACGTCTTAAGGCTTCTCACCAAGCTATAAGCCCTTAATCACATGATTCTGACTTACATTAATTAATTACAGAAGTTCAACTTTCTCAAACTAGGGTCCACAAACCCATAGATCAGTTCTGGATGAACAGTACGCTATTGTTCCTCGCAAACCCAGAATATCCGGATATTCCTCGGGGACATTTCCGGATATGCAATATCCGGATATCTAACAGGCAATATCCGGATATCCAATATCCGGATATCACTCTGGAAATATCCGGATATCAATATCCGGATATCCAGATCCCCATATCCGGATATCAATATCCGGATATTCCACGGCAAATATCCGGATATTTCGCGACAGAATGCAGTTTCTGCATTTCGCGAAGATATCCTTCCAAGGTTCCATTTTTAACACTTCCAGAAGCTTAAACATGCATCTTAAGGTTCATTTATGTTCATATGACAGTTGGTTACTTGTTTAACCCCTTAACATGCCAAGAATTCATCTTTAAGAAACAAAACTCAAGACCAAGGTTGGTACAACTTACCAAAGCTAAAACTCAGCAAAAAGGGTGCTCTTGGAGCTCACACCACAGCTCCAAGGTACTGACTTCAAGGGTGCACGAAAATACCACCCAAGCAAGGATCTTTCTTCACAAAGAAGGCTTCTTGCACCTCAAAATACCAAGACCAAGGCTCCCACAACCCACCAAGTAAGTCAGCCCCCCTTCAACAACCCAAACAGTGGCTGAATCAACAAGAACACAGCCCCCTCCCACTCTCACAAGGATCCTTCTCACAAGCACCAAGTGTTTAGTGAAGAGAAAAGGAAGGAAAGGGCTCACATGGCTCACAAAATGGTGAAGAAGCCAGGGAATAGAGCAAGGAGAAATTGGTCAGCCTCCAAGTCACGTAGCAAATGAGTGGCACCTAGGGTTGAGTGCCAACTAAGGCTTATATAGTTACTTAACCAATTAACACACAATATTAAATTTAATTGCTACGCTTAGCATTTTAATCCCAAACTTTAGATTATTAACCTACTCAATTTTACAAGAATTATCATACTTTTCTTATATTTTTCCGAGCACCTTTCCGGTACGCGCTTTTCATAGCCAGTACCAGTTTCTGGCACCATTTCTCAATATTTTGACTTGAAACTCGTTTTACAAGTCCTACATATTATTCTAGTAATTATCATGCACTTATTATAATTTTCTGGGATACTTTTTCGGTACGCATTTATACCGACTAGCAGAATCGGTATCTGCACTTTTCTTCCGAAAAGCAACTTTCAGCATTCTTACTCACTTACTATAATTATTAGAGCCTCATAATAATTATTAGGGTCAATTATGGAATTATTTCCTAATTTCACATAATTAATTATTTAATTTCCTTAATTAACGGTACGGGTTCTTACAACAGGCATCGTAGGGACTTACTCCTTGCAGAAGGTGATTTGGTGTTAGTCAGATTACAGCCTTACCGCCAAATCTCAGTTGCTAACCGCTCTCACCAGAAGCTTGCTAAGAGATTCTATGGTCCTTTCACCATCAAGAAAGTCATCAGTCCTGTTGCATACCAGTTAGACTTACCTGCCACTTCTAAGATTCATCCTACATTTCATATTTCTTGTTTGAAGCCATTTCGGGGTACACCAGGAGTACACTTCTCTCCTCTGCCACCTCACACGTTTGACAATAAACCAGTTCAGAAACCTCTTGCAATATTGGCATCTCGTTCTTCTTTAATTCGTGGCATGCCTCAGATGCAATAGTTCAATGGACTGACACTGTTCCTGAAGATGCAACCTGGGAATCAGGTACTAATTTACAAGCTGCATACCCAGCATTAGACCTTGAGGACAAGGTCTCTCTCAGGGAGGGAGTAGTTGTTACGGGCCCAACTGAAGAAGATTCGAATGGCCCAAGTTCGAATACCATCTCTGCCATACGTCCCAGTAGAAGGAAGGACACACCAGCCTGGATGAGTATTATACCTGTTAAGGAAGATCAGAACAAGAAGAATCTGGAAGGAGTTAACTAGTTAAGCGGTTGACCAATAATATAGTGACAGATAGGATAGACGGTTAGTTGTAGAAATGATACGTGTAATATAGAAATGATACGTGTAAACAGTTGAGTATAAGTAGCTATTCATGTATCTGAGAACAGCATCTGATAAATAAAAACTTGAGTTTCCTTTTTGATTCTACTTTTCTATCCCTTATTCCCTTTCCTCTTCGATACGGTTGTATCAAGCTATCTATCAATTGTTCAAGGCTTTGTTGGTATTGGATTGTATACAGATCGAAGAGACTTGTATATTAATTTAAGTATTTATTTGATTGTTTATCTAATTTATAGTGATTTTTTGTATTCATTTTTTAATTTAAATTACAAATTGTATTTCTGTTTCCCCCCAATTATTAGTGACTTTTTAGATTTTTTTTAATTTAAAATCATAAAATTGTTTTATTTTTGAATTATAAATTATGATATGATATACAATTTCGGTTTGATCCAAGTCCAGTTCTGATACAAGCAAATGAATTATATTGCTAAGTTATCATATTATGTGATACGTATCGTATATCTTGCGATATTAATAATTATTTTTTAACTGTCTAGGAAAAAATTATAATGAAATTATATTAGGACAAATTTAACTCAAGGCTCTGATAAATCCTCGGAACAAAAATTTTCATTTTGTTTTATTAAAGTCGTTCAAACTGAGAATATGATGGTATAAACATTATTATCCTTTGAAAAAAACAAAATACGTCGTAAGCGCTTCATAGCAAGAGAAAATGAATCATATCATATATTTAGAAAGATAAGTTTAAATTTATTTGATAAAAGTTCAAATTTTAGATAAGCAAAGAAGTATTATTAAATATAAACCCAATTTATTCAAAAAAATATGATCTAATAACATAATAGTTAATAGTTTCGGTTACACAGGACGATATGCACACACTAAAATTGAAAGGAACGTTTTTTTTTTTTTAAATAAAGCCGGTATTGTATATCAGAACTAGTTCTAATAATTAAGCCGGTACTTTTGACTTACTTGAAGCAGGTTAATTTGAGGAATATTTTCTTTTATCTGTTTGGATACATTTTAAGATTTTTTTTTAATAACTCTATTTCTTATCACGTAAGTGTTGCAATAAAATACATATATAAAAATTGTTTATCAATTTTTTTATTTATTTATAAAAATCAATGAATTGAAGTATCTCTAATTTTTCTCATTATGATATTTGCTGGCAGTTAAAATTATAAATCCTTATCGATCGATTATCCGATTTGTTTTCTTTTTTAAAGTCATTTAAATTGAGAATACGATAGAAATAAGAGAAAATAAATCATACCATATATTTAAAAAGATAAAACGAAATCTATTCGAAAAAGATTTGAATATATAAGGAAGTTTTCTCGCAAATCTCCAATTTAATTCGTAATAGGATTATGCACGTTAGTAGTTATTAACAAGAGTCACATGCTATATTCAAGAAACACACATGTTCTCTCTCCTTTTCTTGAATCATAGTTATCTTTCATCCTTCCTTCATTGCCCCCTCTCGAAAGTTTTCTTTCCATTCAAACAACTTATCACAATGGCAATGTCGTCCCATGATGTGTTATTTGAGATATTCTCTTGGTTACCAGCAAAAGTTGTTTACAGGTTCAAGTCAGTTGGCAAGTTCTCCTTAGAGTTTTCAGATGAAACATTATTTGCATCGAAGCAGGCCCAGAATGCATTGTTAAAGGATGACACGTGCTTCTTCATTCAATCAGATATTGGTCAGAGGTACAATGGCCAAACAGAGTTACACCCTTTACCGGGAGAGGAGCTATCATCTGGAGTCTCTGATGATGTTTTACAATTCTTGACAAACTCTGCAAGAATTGTGGCTTCAAGCAATGGCTTGATTCTTTGTCGTGCTACTTGTCAAAACCAAGTTGAGTTGTTTATTTGTAACCCAGCAACACAATCTTTGTCCCCCATTCCTATCCCTGAGGATTTGCAGGTGAGTGTTGACGCTGATCTCAAAATCGTTTTTGAATGCCACTCAGATGATTGCATGCTGTTTCTTTTCTGTGAGAACCCAAAAGATGGTTGGTCTTCAAATTTGTATTGCAATGTTTACCTTCACAAGGAAGGTGTATGGAAAGCAAGGGAAGAAAGTTTCACCACAGGCGCTAGGAACTTGAGATTTGACATTCCTGTTATTCATAATGGTGCCATCCACTTCATCTCAGATTGTTCTCCTTACGTTAACAGAAATAGTCAATATTTTTGGCCATATATCATGTCCTATAATCTTGAGAGTGGAGCATCAAGAATGCTCCGTGTGCCTAAAAAAGCAAGAAGGGGTTTTAACGATGACAGCTGTAACATGGGGATTTTTAAATGGGGTAAAGTCACTAGTTCAACTAAATCAATTTGTTTGGTGAGGTTAAGAAAGTTTGTTTTTACCATATGGGCTTTGAGAGACTATGAATCAAGTTCTTGGAGAATGATTTTGAAAATAAGAGTGAAAGCAATGGGATTAGTGGAGCAAGATCCTACTGTCACTGGTTTTACTGTCTTGAATGGTGATCTTTTGGTCTTTGCTACAACGAAGAAGGTCTATGGCTATGGTTTGAGTAATGAAAATTGTATAGTGCTTGAGGAAATATGTGAACATGGATGTGAAACCGGAGTCTGCTTCACTTCTTATTCGAACACTCTGCGCACGTGTGGTACAGACGCCACAGCTTTGCCTCCAAAGAAGAAAATGCTGCAACCAATTAGTCCAACTTGGAAGTAGGATACTACTTTGCCTTGATTTAGTATTAGTTGTCCAGATGTAATCATTCCCATTCTTGTGTGTACTTTTTGTTTGTATTTCTGTTCAAATATCAATACTTTCTTTTTTTCATAGATTCCGTGGCCGAAATAGTTGATCGTGTTATTGTTTATTTTGTTACCACAATTTTTAGTATATAATGAGCTTTTCTTTTCTTTGAAATTAATGTTAGCCAAAGTATTTTCTAATGATTTTTTTTATATCATATATCGATTCATCAATTATTGAGTAAAGTACGCATCACTTTCTTTTTTAAATACTGAGCCTTCTGCTGAACATGATTCTGCGGTTGAAGAGGTGGAGAGCCCAATGGGGAAGTGGGGAAATTCTTCTCTCAATAGATTATAACTCTAAGGTCCCTGAATGTGAGAAATTCGATGTTAAGTTCGATTGGGTTTGTTCGTTTCTGTCCAAATCAATGGGGAGAAATTGTCTTTGCTCTTCTCAGTAATAACCAGAAGTGAGGAATTTAATGTGAGACCGTGGATCACTAGGAATCCAATCCTAGGTAAGCTTAAGGAATTCTCTTTCCTTTTCTTACTTCTTGGGTATGTCTTGTGTTTGAGTAGAGGATGGGTATTGCTTTGTCTTTCTGGTTGCATTGCATGTGTTACAAATTAAGATAGAATTAAGTCTTCCACTTTCTATGTACAATTTTCCTTGGAGTTGAGTAACTCGTTTGTATAAATTGAGAGAAAATGTATGCTTTGTAAAGACGGGATTGTGCGATGACTAGTGTTTCTATAGTGTCATGCTGGTATTAATTTAGAATGTTAGTGTTGTTAATTTCTTATTGCATTTGATAGATAACCAATGAAATGGCTTTTTTCTTTAAAAAATGAATATATGATGAGAATATATACCTGGATTGGTCCTTCATTTATAGCTGTATATTCTGATGTAAATGGCTTAATATGTCTGCCATTCGTGGTATGACTTATGAGTCTTCGACAATCTTGGAAACACATAAAAGGCAGTCTTTCTCGGTTTACAAGTACAGCTTAACTTTTATATTGTATTATGTACAGTTTTTATTTGATAAGTTGATGTTTTTTCTTGAATATCCGAATTCTGCGTTTGACATTCTCGATGGCTTTGTATTACAGTTTGTCATATTTTGATCTATCATGTTAGTTCATTAAATTAGCGTTTTGTTTTCTTCATCTCTCAGGAGATAATGAGAGTCAAAATCACATGTTATGCATCTGTATGGAAGTAAGAAATTAATGTAAGAAATTAATGTGATTGTAACCAATCACATGTGATTGGTTACAATGACAGTTCATTTGGGAAGCTTTTGTGCTAATTTATGAAACTATTTCGTTAGCTGCAAACTCAAAACAGGCAACCTGAAAGCCCCATTTTTTGTGTTTGATGTCATATTGATGCAAAAGTTTGTAAAAGTGAATATTCTTGTTCAGAAGAGATAATGCTTACACCCTGCTCTTTTGAATCACTTATCTTCTAACTTTGCCAGATCCTTTTCAAATTCTCAAAAGCCCAATTCATCTATTTCTCAAAACATGTTACAGGAGTCAGCTTCCCTCAAAAGCCCTTGTCCATACTGAATTTTTTCAAACATTGGATTTTCTTAAGCCCAGATTCAGTCTATTTATTCATCAGAAACCCAAAATACTGGTTCAGCGGCCTATGATTTTAATGTATAGCATCCAGGATAGGGTGGTTCCTCGGTATAGAGTTTTAGAGCTCTTAATATCAAAAAACCTATGTAAGAAGGTCCCAAGTTATGTTTATTTGTTATGTATGTCTGAGGAGATGATCTTGGACAAGTATATATCAGGGTTTAGAGAAAATGCAGAGTCATTATTGGTAGCTTATATGGGTCATCATCTGGAAGCATAATCATCTTTTCAAGTTATGTTTTTCAATCTTCTTGACAGGTGCTTGTGGATTTTACCTCCTTCAGTCCTC